>NW_026459572.1:0-49061 GCF_021730395.1 Mercenaria mercenaria
CCCCCTGATGTTCAGTAATTGCACAAGGAACAGAAATTATATCAGTTAAGTTGGTCTGCAGTTCGCAGTTCGCGTTTCGAATTGCGAACTGCAAACTGGTCTGCAGTTCGCAGTTCGCAGTTCGCGATTCGAATTGCGAACTGCAAACTGGTCTGCAGTTCGCGATTCGAATTGCAAACTGTAAACTGGTCTGCACTTTTCGATTCAAATGTCAACGTTCAGTCTGATCTACACTGTCCTGCGCATTGCAGACAAGAATGCATTTCATGGTTGGTCTGCAGTTCGCGTTTCGAACTGCAAACTGCAAACTGGTATGCAGTTCGCGATTCGTGTTGCGAACTGCAAACTAGTCTGCAGTTTACGATTCAAATTTCAACGTGCAGTCTGATCAACACTGTCCTGCGCATTGCAGACAAGAATGCATTTCACAGTTGGTCTGCAGTTCGCGTTTCGAATTGCGAACTGCAAACTGGTCTGCAGTTCGCGATTCGTGTTGCGAACTGCAAACTAATCTGCAGTTTACGTTTCAAATTTCAAAGTGCAGTCTGATCAGCACTGTCCAGCGAACTGCGGACAAGAATGCATTTAATAATTAGTCTGCAGTTCTCATTTCGCGTTTCCATCTGCGAACTGGTCCGCGGTTCGCGTTCCAAATTGCAAACTGCAATCTTGTCTGCTGATAACAAAAAAAATTTCAAAGTGCAGTCAGATCAGCACTTTCTTGCGCATTGCAGACAAGAATGCATTTCACAGCTGGTCTATAGTCCGCAGTTTCTGTTTCCAATTGTGAACTGCAAGCTGGTCTGCAGTTCGCAGTTCGCGTTTCGAATTGCGAACTGCAAACTGGTCTGCAGTTCGCGATTCGAATTGCAAACTGCAAACTGGTCTGCAGTTCGCGATTCGAATTGCGAACTGCAAACTGGTCTGCAGTTCGGGATTCGTATTTCGAACTGTAAACTGGGACACAATTTACGATTCAAACTTCAAAGTGCAGTCTGATCAGCACTGTCCAACGCATTGTGGACAAGAATGCTTTTCATAATTAGTCTGTAGTTCGCATTTCGCGTTTCCAACTGCGAACTGCAAACTGGTCCACAGTTCGCGTTTCAAATTGCAAACTGCAATCTTGTCTGCTGATAACAATAAAAATTTCAAAGTGCAGTCTGATCAGCACTTTCTTGCGCATTGCAGACAAGAATGCATTTCACAGCTGGTCTATAGTTCGCCGTTTGTGTTTCCAATTGCGAACTGCAAACTGGTCTGCAGTTCGCAGTTCGCGTTTCGAATTGCGAACTGCAAACTGGTCTGCAGTTCGCGATTCGAGTTGCGAACTGCAAACTGGTCTGCAGTTTGGGATTCGTATTTCGAACTGTAAACTGGGCTACAATTTACGATCCAAATTTCAAAGTGCAGTCTGATCAGCACTGTCCAGCGCATTGCGGACAAGAGTGTTTTTCATAATTAGTCAGTAATTCGCATTTCGCGTTTCCAACTGCGAACTGCAAACTGGTCCACAGTTCGCGTTTCAAGTTGCAAACTGCAATCTTGTCAGCTGATTACAATAAAAATTTCAAAGTGCAGTCTGATCAGCACTTTCTTGCGCATTGCAGACAAGAATGCATTTCACAGCTGGTCTATAGTTCGCCGTTTGTGTCTCGAACTGCGAACTGCAAACTGGTCTGCAGTTCGCAGTTGGCAGTTCGCGATTCGAATTGCGAACTGCAAACTGGTCTGCAGTTCGCGATTTGAATTCGAACTGCAAACTGGTCAGCAGTTCGGAATTCGTATTGCAAACTGTAAACTGGGCTACAATTTACGATTCAAATTTCAAAGTGCAGTCTGATCAGCACTGTCCAGCGCACTGCGGACAAGAATGCTTTTCATAATTAGTCTGCAGTTCGCATTTCGCGTTTCAAACTGCGATCTGCAAACTGGTCCGCAGTTCGCGTTCCAAATTGCAAACTGCAATCTTGTCTGCTGATTACAATAAAAATTTCAAAGTGCAGTCTGATCAACACTTTCTTGCGCATTGCAGACAAGAATGCATTTCAAAGTTGGTCTATAGTTCGCAGTTTGTGTTTCCAGTTGTGAAAAATCAACATAGTGGGGTTGCGACCAGCATGGATCCAGACCAGCTTGCGCATCCGCGCAATCAGGTCAGGATCCATGCTGTTCGCTAATGGTTTCTCTAATTGCAGTAGGCTTTAAAAGCGAACAGCATGGATCCTGACCAGACTGCGCGGATGCGCAGGCTGGTCTGGATCCATGCTGGTCGCACACCCACTATGTTGTTTTTTTCATGGCACGGCTCATTAATGTTAATGGTCTGCACTTCCTCCCTCTTCATTAGAACTGCAAAGTGCCGACAAGTCTGCGGCTCCTAGTTTTCGATTCAAACTACGAACTGCAAACTGGTCTGCAGTTCTCAGTTCGCAGTTTGCAATTCGTAATTCATAATTCGAGTTGCGAACTGCAAACTGGTCTGCAGTTCAATATTTAAAATGAAAGTACTGTGAAATCATTAATATTCGTTGGGGACTAATTTTCATTGATTTCGTGGTTGAGTCAATCCACGAAATTTAATCCCAACGAACAAGTAAAATTCCTATTAATTTTATGCACAAAAGTTGAAATCCACGAATTCATATCCCCACGAAATTGCGGTTTGACCAAAACCACGAAATTTCATGCCCACGAAATTAAATGATTTTACAGTATATTGGAACATTACTCTTAGGCCTAGAATTTCTTACTTAGTAAGTTTTTGCTTAAAAGAGGTTATGGTCCATCAGCTGCAGTCACTTTATCCGAATCGAAATTGTAAACTGTAAGCTGGGCTGACTAAGCGGACCTGTACGGTTCTTCTCCTAAAAGAAGGCTTCTAAAGTGTCATTGCTATGCACAAGGTATATCAAAGCACCAGTCTGTCTTTCCACAAAGAGTCTGTATCTAAATACAACGATTTCTCTACATCTGCTCTGAGGGATCTCGCTCTTCATCTGGTGAGATCGTTCGGTTTCAGATTACTTTCGCGACCAGAGTGGCTGCGTTTGTGCTATGTAAAACGCCTTTAAACGGGCTTATCATGAAAAGGACTATATATAAACATGGTATAATAATAATAATTTCAAAATTTCTCTAATCAGAGTTCATATAAATTATATGTTTTGTCCTTTCGGAATAGGGTCAGTAAATTGGTAAAAAAATGTTCGTGGTATATTCGAAATCAGTCCTAATAAATGGTACCTAATTTACCCATTTTATTTGGGCACAATCGTGTATACGAGTGCTTTAATAAATCACACTTTTGCACTACTGGAATACATTCTACATGGAATGAGACAGTTTACATTTTCATACACCCCACATGGCAAGTTTTGCAGATCGAAACTGGAAGTAAATGTTTATTGTGCGGACTAGAGCAAATATGCGCTATTTTAAGGGTAGCAGACCACAACTGGCAGGCATTTTAATAGGAATATCCAACCCCCATTTTCTTTTTAAATTATCATTTGTAACAGAGCTTTTCTGAAAGGCAGTGGCTACGATTACGGTACCGTAATCCTAGCCTCCGGTTCTAGGATTACGGAAGTTCCGTACTCCTAACAACCCTTTTGAAATGGGTTTTGGTTTAGGGAAAAATTTTAAAAGGGCATCAAGTTTATGTTAGGACATGCAAAAATGACATTGAAAAATTTACTCTTTTCACTTAATTTCCCCAAATATTTCGCTATCGATGGGACCGTTTTGGGGTTAGAAAAATCTTAAGGGCGGTTGCGGAAATATTATAGAATTTTCTTGTTTGTATATCCCTGCTTTTTTTTTATCAAGTCAACCCAATGGTCTTTAATAACATAAAATTTGGGTTTTAGGGAATCATAAAATTAAAAAGTAAAGGGGTTTTTTTTAATCTAACTTTGACACTCATATTTTAATATTTTTCCCGCGCAGCCATTAAGATTATACTTACCCAAAACGGAAAATAAAAAAACCGAAATAAAAAGGCAGACATAAAAAATTTAAAGTAAAATTTAAGTAAGTTTACAACACATTTTTTACATGCCTAACATCTACTTTATCCCTTTTAAAAAATATTCCCGTAATCCTAGCCTATCCCCCTGGGGTTTGTTAGGAATAGGGAAACTTCCGTAACCCTTTAGAATGGGAAAAGGTTAGGATTACGGTACCGTAATCGTAGCCACTCCCCTTTCTGAAAGTAGTTGTGGGAAAAAATGTGTTCTTAAGATACGTAAAACGGCCTAAAAGTTAGTTTTTTTTAAATTTCCCATAAAAAAAAGGATTAATCACTGGACTTTAAAAAATTCCTCTTTTCAAAATGTAATGCATTTTTAAAATTAAAAATTGGGGAAAATGCTTTGAACTTTGTTTTGGCATCATTTGAACTGGTTTAAAAAATGACTTTAAAAAAAATAAAGGAGAAAAACCTAAATTTTTTAAACTTTTATTTTTTAATGTCCATATATATTTTAAGAAAATTGCGAACAAATTTCAATAACTTTACCCCCATTGGATCTTTTAAAAAACCATTTTGTTTGGGTTTTACATTTTGCACGGGCAAACAACACAACCCCCTTTTTCTTACCCTTTTAAAGGGTATTTTGACAATCATGCAGGTCTTAGTCCCGAGTGCTAATTGCGACTGCAAAAAAAAATTCGTCTTTCCCAATTATTTGGGGGACAATTTAATTCAAATTATTTTTTAAAAATGGACAAATAGTTTAAAAAATTCTTTTAAAAGTTTAGCCCCCTTTGCATTTTTCAAACCCCCACTTACAAAAAACCCAAAACCCGTTTTTTAAAAAGGTAATGTTTCTAAGCCAAGACCCAAACCCCGGGGCTCTAGTTCTGACCGTTTAAATTTTTTCTTAGGGCATTTTTCTTTATAATCCAATGCAAAAAAACGGGTTGGGTCGATGAGCCATTCCATGCTACCTTTGGACATATCCGAAGGGGGCGGAAAAGAATGGTTTTAAAATTTTGGTATTTTATTAAGAATGTATGTAATAGGGGGTTTTCCCCAGGGATTGATTATAGGGGACTTTCCTTCTTTATATGACACTATCTAGGGAATTTTTTTGGGTACAATAAGCCCAGTAATTTCGTTTTAAAAACACTTTTCCAAAATCGACTGCGTATTTTGCTTGTGTGTGATACTTTCTTTTTAATTCGTTATTTATTTATAAAATTTTGTTCTGTTTTAAAGTTAAAAATAGGAAAAAGTTCATGGAAAAATTTTCCCCCGTCTCGGGTGCAGTTCATCGAAAATTAAAGTCTCTCTTTAAAGGGGGAAAAATAAATACAGGCTTCGAGCAGATATGTAAAGTTTGGGCATTGCCCTGTAGGTTAAAATCTGAATTTTTTATTTGCCAGAAAAATCCAAATTTCAGGTGGGGCAAATAGTCAAAACGTGGATGACCCCAATTTTAATGGGCTGACAGTGACTTAAAACTTTCCCGGCTGTTACTTCAAACCCGGGGCCCAAATTTTTTTCAAATAAAAAGTTTTTTGATTAATCTTAAAATTTAATTTTTCTTTTGATTTTATTAAAAGGGAAATTTAATTTTTTTTTAAAATTGAAATGATTTAAACCCTTTGAAATTGTTGGGAAATACACAATGAAAAAGCTGAATTTTTTTAAACGGAAAAACGCATACTGCAAAGTTTCACAAGTTTTTTTTTTTTTTTTTTTATATGTCGTTCTTTTTTTTTTATGACCTTTTAATAAGCCCAAAAATACAATAAAAATGTTTTTGATTTAAAAAAAAAATTCCTTAAAAAAAAAATTTTTAAAAACATCATGACGGGAAACGATTTGGGGGTTTTTAAGCCATTAAAGGAAAACATTGGGCCCATACTTGGCTGTAGCCCGATTTATAAGGGGTTTGAAATGCCCTTTTAAATTAAAACCAGGGACACAATATAAAAACGAAAAAATAAAGATAAAATGATAAAAAAAAATTTTTTCAAAAAAAAAATTTTACTCGTCTGCAAAGAAATACAAATTTACAATTTTAAAAGATTTTTCAAAATTTTCCTTGCCAAACCGCCCTGGTGAATTAATTGAAGTAATCATAAAAATTTCTAAATGTTTTTTAAATTCAGTTTTCAAATGTTTTTTTACTGTATTGCTCGTAAGGTACATTAACTATCTAGGTAGGGGGGAAATTTTGGGGAAAGAAAAAGGGTTTAAGAGAACACCAGGAATTTCTTTCTCCATTCTAGTCCCCTTTATACCATAAAAAAAACCAAAAAGTTTGGGTTCAAACGGGAGGGTTTACCCAAAACCGGAAAGTGACTACTCGTGTTTCCCTGTGAAGTAGCCCAAAATGTAGTTCCATGCTAGGTTTGAAGTCTGGTTTAATGGTGCCCATGGGGGTGACAGAAAAATTTTTGGTTTTTGTTAAATGCTTTTTGGGTTTTGGGGAAAAGATCTAGACCATTTTCATTGAAAATTTTTCCTGGAATAAGTTTTATTTTTTTGGAAAAAATGTCTACCTGGGCGAAAATTTGCAAACCGGTTTTTTCCCGGGGCTTTTTTTAGAGGGTGATGTTTCCCCGAACGTTTATTTTTTTATTTTACAAAAAAAAATGTCCATTTTTTTCTTTTTTTTGATAAGAAGACATGTTATACAAAATAAACCTTATATTGTTTTCATATCATTAAAATCCCTCAAAAGTGCTGAAAAGAGGGGAAGGGTTTTTTTATTAATATGAAATAAAAAGGGGAAAAAAGGTAGAATTAACCCTACAAAGACAAGAATCCAAAAAATTACGGGGAAGGATGAAGTGCCTTTGGACCTCTCCGTTTTTTTTCGTAATAAAAGTTCATTTTTCCCCAGGATATCCAAAACAATTAAACAGCAGACGATACCGCCCGGGGAAAATATTATTTTCCCCCCCCTATGCGCGGGAACCCCTATTAAAATTTTAAAAAAACATGAAATGTTACAAACCCGTTACCCAAACCCGCAATTTTTTTTACAAAAGTTTTCATTGTTTAAAAATTTTTTCTTAAACTATATTCGTCCCCCGGTAATTGATATGGGCGGCCCCTCCCTAAAAATGTTAAAAAATTTATTTGGGAAAAAAAACCTGCAAAAATAAGAAGCCCATTTTAAGAGTTTTTTATTTTCCCTTTTTTACTTTTCCCGTTTTCAGATCGGGATTTGAAAAAAGTGAAATGAGAAAGCAAAAATGCAGACCAACTGTGAAAAAGCAAATTTTTGTCTATATTTTGCGGACATGCTGATAGACTGCCCCTTCCCAAATTTGAATCCGTAAAAATGCCGACAGTGTACAGGTTTTCAATACGAATCTCGAACTGCAACCGGGTTTTTAGTTTGAATTTGAATTTGCGAAAATGGGGAAAACCATTTTGCAGTTCGCAATTTTGAAAACGGAAAATGGAACTGCAGGCCAGTTTGCAGTTCACAATTCGAAATGCGAAAATGCGAACTGCCCAAAATGCGGGAAACCGTTTGCAGTTTTACAATTCAAAAAGCAAAAAATGCGAACTGTAGACCAACTGTGAAAAAAATTCTTTTCTGCAGTTTTAATGGGGGGGAGGAAGTGCAGGGCTTTTCAAATTTTTGTTTAGCAAAAAAACTTGCCTATTACCTTTTTAAATTATTTCTTTTAAAAATTTATTTTCATTTTGAATCTTGAAAATGCGACCAGGGGTTTTTAGTTCGCAATTCGAATCTTTAAATGCGAACTTCAGACCCCGTTTGCAGTTCGCATTTCGAAATTTTGAACTCGAAATTTCGAAATGGGGAACTGCGACCAGTTTGCGTTCGTAGTTCGAAAACGAAAAAATAGGGGCCCCAGACTTTCCGGCATTTGCAGGGGTTTTACTGAAGAGGGAGGAAGTGCAAGGGGCCCTTAACATTAAAAAGGGGTGCCATGAGAAGATCAACAAGGGGGGGTTGGGGACCCGCGGGTCCGGCCAGCTTGCGCATCCGGGCGTCTGGTCAGGAAAACCCATGCTGTTTTACTTTTAAAACCACCCGCAATTAGAGAAACCATTAGCGAATAGATGGATCCGACCAGATGAGCGGATGGGGCAAACTGGGCTGGGTCCCTGCCCATCGCAAAACCCCCTAAGTTGGGTTTTTCATGGCACCGGGTCAAAATTTTTTATTTAGCAAAAACTGAAACCCATTACTTAAAAGTAAAGGTAACGTTAAATATATTTTTATTTTGAATCTTTTAACCGCAGAACCCTTTGCAGTTGCAAATTTGAATCAAGAAAATGCAACTGCAGACCATTTTTCAGTTTGCAAATTTGAAACGCGAACTGCAGCCCGTTTGCAGTTCGCAATTTGAAACACCCAAATGAAAAACATAGACCCCCTGTGAAATGCATTCTTGTCTGAAAGCGCCAAAGTGGTCGAAATGCACTTTGAAAATTTTTTTTGTAATCACAGACAAGATTGCAGTTTGCAATTTTGGGAAACCCAACCCGGGGGAACCCGTTTGGGAGTTGCAGTTGGGAAAAGCGAAAAGCGAACTGCAGACTAATTAAAAAAAAGCATTCGTGTCCCCCAAAGCGCTGGGCGTGCCCGATCAACTGCACTTTTAAATTTAATCGTAAATTGTTTGCCCAGTTTACAGTTTCAAAACGAAACCCGAACTGGGAGACCAGTTTGGGGGGGGGGGTTCGGAAATTCGAATCCGAACTGCGACCAGTTTGGGAGTTCGCAAATTTGAATCGCGAACGCAACTGCAGGGCCCTTTTCAGTTGCAATTCGAAAAAGCGAACTCAACTGCAGACCAGTTTTTCAGTTCGCAAATTTGAAACACAAACCCGCGAAATATAGACCAAATGTGAAATTTCGCAAGAAAGTGTTGATCAGATTCAATTGAAATTTTTATTTAAATCAGGGCCCACAAAAATTGGAGTTTGCAATTGGGGAAAGCGAACTGCGGACCAGGGTTTTCAGTTCGCAGTAGGAAACGCGGGAAAAGGGAACTGAGAAAAAATTAAAGAAAAGGGTTCCCTTTTCCCCAATTTTTCGCTGGACAGTCAAATCAAATAAGTCAAAAAATTTTGGGAAAAGTAAAAAAAGGCCCCCGGCCCAAAAAAACCCTAATTAAAAATAGTAAGTAAATATATAAAACCGTTGTGACCCCAAAAAGTAACTTTTACAATCGGATAAGTTAAAATAAAATTTTATAGGTTTAGCACACATGACTAGGGAAACTTTGGCTGCTGAATTCATAACTTTGCCGGTTTTAAAAAATTAATTTTAAAATTTCTCAAGATACAAGCTGTTTGATATTAAAACCTTTTTATTTTCAGAGCTAATATGTTAAAAAAAAATTTGTATATTCTGTCCCGAGGGAAAAACCAATTAAGAAAAAACTGATTACGGATTCATAAATTTCCACCCTTTTAAAAAAAAACATGATATTCACATTCAACAATATTTTTTTATTTTTATTATAACAAAATTTAGGGGGAAAATACGAAGATACGAGATTCAAAAGGTGTATTGTTGTGCCTACCAGTTTCAACCCTGCAGCTTTTGGGGTTGAAAAAACGAAATTTTGACATTGCTAGACTGTATTTAAAAAGGGAAATTTTTTGTAAGGTAAAAGTTCTGAAATTTTAAAAAAGTTTTAAAATGTTTATAATGGTTTACTCACCCTTTTTTTCTTTGATTTGGGCTCTTTCCAGTTTTGTTTTTTTGACAAATTTTGGGGTCTTTACGAAAAAAAACTAACGAAGTAGTCAATATTTCAACATAAAGTGAAAAAACCCAAAAAATAAAACCCCAAACCCTACAAAATTTAAAAAGTTTTTGCCCGGTACCCAGGGGATTCTTTCCTCCGTTTCAAAGATTTTAGCATTAAAAAAAACACCCTTTGGGGTAACAAAAGTTATCCCCCTGTATAATTTTGCTGATCAGACTGCACTTTTAAATTTGAATCGTAAATTGTAAACCCGTTTTCATTTTTTGTTTAATTTTCGAACGCAAACTGGTCTGCAGTTTTTCAGTTCGGGAAATTTAAATTTGCGAACTGCAGACCCGTTTGCAGTTCGCAATTTAAAAACAAACTGAGAAATATAGCAAAATTTTGAAAAAGCATTCTTGTCTGCAATGCGCAAAAAAAAAATGCTGATCAGATGCACTTTGGGAAAATTTTTTTTGAACACAGACAAGATTGGGATTTTTCAATTGGGGAAAGCGAACTGCCCGGGGCCAGTTTGCAGTTTGCAGTTGGAAACGCGAAAAACCCCTTTAAAATGCAGACAAAAATTTAAAAGCATTCTTGTGCAATGCGTGGACCCGTGTGAAACAGACTGCACTTTTAAAATTTTAATTGAAAATGCAAACCCAGTTTAAAAAGGTTTGCAATATGAATCTCAAACTGAGACCAGTTTTGCACGTTCGAATTCGAATCGCGAATTGCAGACAAGTTTTTTCAGTTTGGGAATTCGAAACGCGAACTGAGACCAAATGTTTTAAATGCATTCTTGCTGCAAAGCGCAGGGGCAGTGGTTTTTCAACTGCCCCGTTACAAAATTTTAATCGTAAAACGCCCGACCCGTTTACAGTTTGGCCCCCTTTGAATCGCGAACTGCAGACCTTTTCAGTTCGAATTTTAACGCGAAAATCAAAACCAGTTTTGCGTTCGCAAAAGTAAAGTGAACTGGACCAACGTAAAAAGCATTCTTGTCTTTAAATGCCAGGACGTGTTGATCAATGCAAATTTTTACATTTTAAATCGTAAAGTGGGGGAGACCCGTTTACAGTTTTTTAAATTTGAAGGGGAACTTGCAGACCAGTTTGCAAATTTTGCAATTCCCAAACGGGGAAAATGTAACTTAAGAAAATGTGAAAAGAAATTTTTGTCTACAATTTTCCGGGCAGGGCTGATCAGACTGGCCAACCCCCCAATTTTAAAAATTTTTTAATCGTAAACTGTAGACATTTTTTCTGCAATGTGCAGGGCATTTTTTAAACAGGGGCTGCCGTTTACATTTGAACCCTAAAATGCAGACCCCCTTTTTCAGTTCGCAATTCGAATCACGAACTGCAGACCAGTTTGCAGTTCGCAATTCGAATCGCGAACTGAGAACTGCGAACTGCAGACCAGTTTGCAGTTCGCAATTCGAAACGCGAACTGCGAACTGCAGACCAACTTAACTAATATACAGAAATTATATGCTCATTGTAAACGAAAGTTCTACCATTCTGGTTTAATCTGACCTTGACCTTTAACCTATAAACCTAACAAGAGATTACAGAGTGATCTTGGCGCCATCCACTGAGCCATTTTCGAATGCTCCAAATTTCAAGACTAGCTCAAGGTCAAACTCAAGGTCAAATTTCATTTCGGTACAAAACAATGTGTATGTGGTCCAAATTTGAAAGCTGTGGCTTGAGAAATGTGAAAGCAGGTCACAAAAATCAATTTCAAGGTCAAAATTTTCATTTCAGTAGACAGAAACTATGCACGTGCTTCAAATTGGAGGCTGTAGCTGAAAAATGTGAAAGTAGGTAATAGGTAAAAATCAATGTCAAATTTCAATTCATAACACAAAACTATGCATGCGATCCAAATTTGAAGGCTGTAGCTTGAGAAATGTGAAAGTAGGTCACTAGGTCAAAATCAAGGTCACATTTTATTTTGGAACAAAAAACTATGCATGTGGTCCAAATCTGAAGCCTGTAGAAAGTAGGTCACTAGGTCAATAACAAGGTCAAAGTTTTTTTCGGTACACAAACCTGTGCATGTTGTCTAAATTGTAATTTACAAAATATCAAAGCCATAGTCTTTGTGGTTTGGACAAGAAGATTTTCAAAGTTGTTCCCTATATAAGTCTATGTAAACCATGTGACCCCCAGGGCGGAGTCATATTTGCCCCTAGGGGAATAATTTGTACAATCTTAGTAGAGGACCATTAGATGATGTCATATACAAAATATCAAAGCCCTAGGCCCTGTGGTTTTGGACAAGAGGTATTTCAAAGTTTTTTTCCTTTATAAGTCTATATAAACCATGTGACCCCCCAGGGTGGGGCCATATTTGACCCCAGGGAAATAATCTGAACAATCTTGGTAGAGGTTTCACTAGATTTGCTACATACCAAATATCAAAGCCCTAGGCCCTATGGTTTTGGACAAGAAGATCAGAAACCGTTTAACTGTTCCTGGCCAATACAAACCTTGACCTTTGACCTCAAAATCAATAGGGGTCATCTGCTGGTCAGGGCCCAAACCTAACTATAAATTTTTCCCCTGACACTAGGCCCAAGCATTCTTGAGTTTTTGCCTGGAAACCATTTTGCTGTTCCTGGTCAGTGTGACCTTGACCTTTGACATACTGACCTCAAAATCAATAGGGGTCATCTGCTGGTCATGACCAACCTCCCTATCAACTTTCGTGACCCTAGGCCTAAGCGTTCTTGAGTTATCATCCGGAAACCGTTTTACTGTTCAGGGTCACTATAACCTTGACCTTTAACAACGACCTCAAAATCAATAGGGGTCATCTGCTGGTCATTCCCAACCTCCCTATCAACTTTCATGATCCTAGGCCCAAGTGTTCTTGAGTTATCATCCGAAACGTTTTACTTTTCAGGGTCACTGTGACCTTGACATACAGACCTCAAAATCAATAGGGGTCATCTGCTGGTGATGACCAACCCCCCTATCAACTTTCAAGATCCTGGGCCCCAAGCGTTCTTGAGTTATCATCCGGAAAGGGATTGGTCTACTTTCCGACCGACCGACCTACCGGGCCGACATCTGCAAAACAATAAAACCCCTCCTTCTTCGAAGGGGGGCTAAAAATCGGGGTTAGAGGGTCACATAAGGACCATTTGTGTGAAATTATTCAAAATCTGACCATTATGGTTTAGGAGGAGACGTTGTTTGAAGTTTTTTTTTCAATTTTTACTCTGACAGACCCTATGTCCAACCAAGCAAAACTGTTTGAAAAACTTTGGGTAGAAGACCACCCAAGGGAACATCATGGCCAAGTTTCATCAAAAATCCATTCAGTGGTTTTGGAGGAGATATCATTAAACACAAATGTTGAAGACGAATGACTCGAACGCAAGCACGGACGCATACACAGACGACGGACACAGCGTGATCAGAATACCTCACCATGAGCACTTCGTGCTCAGGTGAGCTAAAATAAGTTACAGAACTATATGCTCTTAAGTAATAGTAATATGTACTTCCACGCAACACTTTAACCAGAATTTTCAGTCCAAAAGGGGTCATAATTTGGCAAAATTGCATGTTAGAGTTATGGCTCTTGATGCTATCACCTAGTTTTATGCCCCTGAAGACACATGTGAATTTTCCCATTCAATATATGCATATTTTTTGAGATAGTAAGTTGCATGTAAACTTAAACAAGGATTTTATAAGTCCAAAAAATACATGTCAGAGTTATGGGACTTGACCCAGTGAGGTTGGTAATTGACTTAAATAAAAATAAAATATAAGTTTCAAAGCTATATACCTTTAAATGATAGCCATATGTACTTCCATGCAAAACTTTATCCAAGGTGTGACGCCGATTCCGACATAAGTAAAATAGTCCAGCTAAAAATGCTTGTTTATTAATGTGGAATAGCATCGGTTGCCATGGCAACCAGAGTTCTGCATGGAATTCAATTCTTTGAACATTTTTTGTAGAGCTTCGCCCAAGGATCATTCCTGTGAAGTTTGGATGAAATTGGCCTACGGACCTGGGTCTTGCGCGCGACACGTCGTCTTACTGTGGTACACATTCATGCCCAATAATTTTAAAATCCATGCATGAATGACAAAGATATGGACCGGACACGCCCATCAATGCACTATCATGAAATATGACTTTAACGTCTAAGTGTGACCTTGACCTTTGAGCTACGGACCTGGGTCTTGCGTGCGACATGTCGTCTTAAATGGGTACACATTCATCCAAGTTATTTGAAAACCATCCATGGATGACAAAGAATGGACCGGACAAAAATGCACTATCCCTGAAAAAAAGGCCTTTAACCTCAAGTGTGACCTTGACCTTTGGGGCTACGGACCCGGGTCTTGCCCGCGACACGTCGTCTTACTGTGATACACATTCATGCCAAGTTATTTGAAAATCTATCCATCGATGACAAAGATATGGACCGGACACGAAAATTTCGGAAGACCCACAGACTTTACAGACAGACGGGTTCAAAAATATATGCCTCCCTTCGGGGGCATACAAATGAGATAATGGAACCAAGATGGTCAATACACTAATCTTTTTCAGTCAAACGCAAATTTGGTAATGACACCAAAAAATCGGTCGAACTTTGGTAGTTTTACCAAAATGCGTTGCTACCATTTTTGAGGCGCGGTAAAGGAAACGCATTTTTGGTAGTTTCGTCTACATCAGGGGCTGCACCCCATTTTAATGATACCACGAATGGGAGAGAAAAAAGGGGAAATAACAATCCAAATATATTGAATTCTGAGTGTGCATAAGGGGTCTTAAACATATCTAAACGAAAATCAGAAATACGATATATATTATACATATCTTTTCATGTAGTTCTAAGGGATCTTATACGAAGCTTACTTCGCAGTAAGATAAACTGTCGTCATCATTATTTTCATCCTCAATATCATCACCACAATCATCATTTTTCATTATTATCAGTTTCATTATCATCACTACCATTATCACCATCATACAGGTCGTCATAACCATTGATTAAATTTTATGAAAATTAAACAATTTCATAACACAAGCATATATACGTTACTTTGGTCACAAAACATTTAAATTATTGTAGGGTATGCAATGTCAAGTTTAAGAATTAAAATGTATGCAAAACACAATCAAGAATTGTAAGAAATGGGAAAATGCTGATCATGTGATTAATATGTTTAATTCTATGGAAATCAATCATTTTCACAACACATGCAAAATACTAGTATACGTTATTTTGCATGATTACAAAACATTAAACAATTGTAGGGTAGCTCTATGCAAAGCTGAAGGAAAGCATTTAGTTTTTGCTGCTGGTTATCAAACTTGCGCGAGATATTATGCCCATAAATATTCTGACCAAGTTTGGTGAACAATAGAAAAAAGTTTGGTGAACATCGGACAAAAACTGCTCATGTAAGAGAGCGGAAACTGTCAGCATTCACAATTCTGAGTTATTTGAGGGACATACCTCCAGAGATACTGAGATGATCTGACTGGTTATAGATCTTGACTAAGATGTAATGCAAATCAGCATACTGACCAAGTTTGGTGGATATTGGATAAGATTGATTAAGTTTAAGAGTGGACGCTGCTAATACTTGCAATTTTGAGCAACTGAAAGGGCGAAAATCTAGAACTACTGGACGATCCGGCTGATTAATCGAACTTGTCCCAGATGTTAACATTCTGACCATGTCTAAAAGAACATTGGATAAAAAATGCTCAAGTTAGATAGTGAAAAAGTTTTGGAGCGCCCCCCACCGCAGGTTTCTCACAATTTCGTCGTATACAAAAGAAGAAGAAAGCCAAAATCTGCGATAAATATTAAGAGAAATCATCCGCATATATTACATAAATAATAAGAAAACATGACATTGTATACCTCATTGCGGAGCAAGCTTCATTTCTGAGTAAATTATATATTTCTTACCCATCTAAACACACAGAACCCACCATTTCCATGTGTTGCCGGAGGAGGACCCCAAAATACCATTCGCATGTATACACCAAAATAAAAATCAAAATCTAACGACGGAGAATTCAATTTTTGGAAAATCAGTCAGGTAAGCCCAGGCCCACATTTTATCATTTTTTTACGTTGTGTTTCAAAGATATCAGTGATTTACTCTCGAAACCCCTCACCCTTAAAGAGAAAAAACCTTTTTTTGCCGGAAATATTTATCTGAGACCCCTTAACACGCACAGAATTCACCATTTATGTCTATGTGGGATGTTTAAAAAAAATATTTTGGTGGAGAACCCACGTGCCTTCCTCACATATATACTCCGTTTCAAACATTTAAACAACCAAACAATACAATGTTATTGCAAAGGAAACGTCGTTTGAGGCTCCTTTCACACTCTCAGGAATCTACATTTTGGTTATTTTATACGAAAACTATATATCGGGAGAGGAACTCCGAACACCCTCTCCGACCATTTTTATGAGACATTCACTCCTTTTATCTCTCTCTTTTATGCGTAATGCAAAAAATGAGCTCAGACCCCGGTGTAGAAAAAACTACCAAAATACGTTCCATTCCATGATCCTTAACACATCATATGTACCATTGCAACATATTTTGTCGCTACCAAAACTCGGTCGAATTTTGGTAGTGACTACCAAAACGCGTTGCTACCATTTTGAGGTGTAACAAAGCCTTAATAATAATTTTGCCCGATTTTTATTCAAATCTGAATGATTTTTCAAAGTCTAAAGCAATGATGTTATACGGAAATTACGTCAGTATCCGACCGCAGATTCAAGGTGGCGATGGCATTGGGTCTATGTCATAAAAGCTTGATGACACTTGAGTTAGCGGTCTGTTGTTCAGCATAAATCCGCTCTCTGTGGCGACCGTCTAAATTGTTTCCATGGTAATAAGGGAGCATCCTAGAACTTTATTCAGCGCTATTTTTGTGAAACTTCTTAGTCGCTAACACTATCCTCCATGTAATAGTCCTCGTTTAGGAATGAAATTTTATTCTGTACCTTTTCTGCTTAAGGTTTCTCTGACTTGAGTAGACTAGAAAATAGTTTTCAAGCTATCATACAAGTAAACGTTTTAGCACTGTCTGACATCATGACCTTCGATATATAGTCACCGAGGTAAGACTCAGTGCGTTTGATTTCTACATTCAGACATATAGATCACGATGTTCTTTCACAATATGACATTAATTTCAAAATATCATGTTTTTAACCGAAACATGAATCGTTTTAGATATTAAAGTTAGTGTGTAATAACCAAGGCAAACTTAACAATGGAAACGGAAAAGTAGGTATTACAATTCAAACATTAAAGCCGAAAACATCAAAATACTCAGAATTACGTAGTTACAAGATAATTTTGCTTTTACGTTTGCGCGGTAACTGAGTCTATTACTTTGACATTATTAATCAAAGCACTGAAAGTACTGGGGGAAAGGGATTGTCCCTGAAAAACACAGATTGTTACTCATTATGTTTAAATATCAAGGGAACCTTTTCTAGTGTACAAATGTACACAAAGTTTGACATTGAACCATAAAATGTGAACTTTATTTTTGATGAAGGAATGCATGCGCTGCCTTTTACATTCCAGTAATCATATTCACCATCCAAGACTTTATCACAGCATTATCTTGAATAGTAATAAAAGAAGTAGATTTTAAAAAAAACTGAACTGAAAATTCAAAGCTCGCACAACAGGTATTAAGTTAAACGTACCCTTGTGAAATAAATTCAATATGTATTTATTGTCTGTAAACAATATCATGTTGAATATAAAAATACAAACATTTAAAAGCATTTATTGTATAGCTTTTGATTTTGGTATATTAGGGGTGGGGGTAATCCTATAATTTTTATATTTCCTTTTAAGTCACTTTTATGCAGAGGAGGTATGTTTTTGTCCAGTTCTACAATTTGTTTATACCCAGAAGTAAAATACCCTCCACTGGACTTGACCCAAGACCTCTTCCTACATGGTGAAAGAAGCATTCTACATTGAAAAATGGATGGGAAATTTAGCAAAATAATGGTAAAACTTGAAAAAAACAATATCAGAAGAATTCAAAACAAATGTATACACTTTAAATAATGAAAAAGTGAAAATGTATAGTTATCCCACATGTACTCCATCTAGTTTATTTCAAAAAATTTAAAAAAATCATGAGATTAACCCAAAAATTAAATTCTTCAACCAAATGCAAGTTTAGAAATTACCTTTGCAATCATTTTGAAAATAGGATGAGAATATCATTTCTTCGTAAATCCTTTTAGGTCTTCTGTGCAGCATTTTTTAAACCTTTAGTTCTTTTGTAAAACTAGAAATACTTCAGTCACACTGGTTAAAATCACTAAAACTGAGCTATAAGAACATACAAATTGGACACTCTGTCAGTTTTTGGCAATCAGGAACAGAAAGCAAAAGCACTTAACTGCAGTGTCACCTGTAAATTCATAGATGAATATTCATGCCAAGTTACATCAAAATCCAAACATGCACGAAGAAGAACTTCAATTTTAAATCTGACCCCCAACTGTGACTTTGACCTTTGAGATAGGAACGTGGGGTTTATGCATGTCACATCTTCTCACTTAGGTATAAACATTCTTGCCGAATATAAACAAGATGCATGTAAAAATTATAATCTGGACAAGTTCGGTTGGAAGTCCGGACGCACAGATGCACACACACTGTCACACCGACACGCCAAAATGACGACTAAGTCCGGACGCACAGACGCACACACACTGTCACACCAACACGCCAAAATGACGACTAAGTCCGGACGCACAGACGCACACACACTGTCACACCAACACGCCAAAATGACGACTAAGTCCAGATGCACAGACGCACACACACGTCACACCAACACGCCAAAATGGGCGCCTAAGTCCGGACGCACAGACGCACACAACACTGTCACACCAACATGCCAAAATGACGGCTAAGTCCAGCTAGTAGTCCGGATGCACAGACCACACAAAACTGTCAAATCAACATGCCAAAATGACGGCTAAGTCCAGCTAGTAGTCGGACGCACAGACGCACACACACTGTCACACCAGCAAGCCAAAAAAGACGGCTAAGTCCAGCTAGTAGTCCGGACGCACAGACGCACACACACGTCACATCAGCACGCCAAAATGACGGCTAAGTCCAGCTAGTAGTTCCGGACGCACAGACGCACACACACTGTCCCCACCAACACGCTAAAATGACGGCTAAGTCCAGCTAATAGTCCGGACGCACAGACGCACACACACTGTCAACCAACACCCAAAATGACGACTAAGTCCGACGCACAGACGCACCCCAAACTGTCCACACCAACACGCAAAATGACGGTAAGTCCAGCTAGACCCTCCCGGGGAGGCACAGACGGGACAACACACATGTCACACACAACACGCCAAAATGATGGCTAAGTCCAGCTAGTAGTCCGGACGCACAGACGCACACATACTGTCACACTAACACGCCAAAATGACGACAGAGTCCGGACGCACAGAGGCACACACACTGTCACACCAACACGACAAAATGACGGCTAAGTCCAGCGAGTAGTCCGGACGCACAGAGGCACACACACTGTCACACCAACACGCCAAAATGACGACTAAGTCCGGACGCACAGACGCACACACACTGTCACACAAACATGCCAAAATGATGGCTAAGTCCAGCTAGAAGTCCGGACGCACAGACGCACACACACTGTCACACCAACACGCCAAAATGATGGCTAAGTCCAGCTAGTAGTCTGGACGCACAGACGCGCACACACTGTCACACCAACACGCCAAAATGACGACTAAGTCCGAATGCACAGACGCACACACATTGTCACACCAACACGCCAAAATGACGACTAAGTCCAGCTAGTAGTCCGGACGCACAGACGCACACACACTGTCACACCGACACGCCAAAATGACAACTAAGTCCAGCTATAAGTCCGGACGCACAGACGCACACACACTGTCACACCAACACGCCAAAATGACGACTAAGTCCAGCTAGAAGTCTGGACGCACAGACGCACACACACTGTCACACCAACACGCCAAAATGACGACTAAGTCCAGCTAGAAGTCCCGACGCACAGACGCACACACACTGTCACACCAACACGCCAAAATGACGACTAAGTCCAACTAGTAGTCTGGACGCACAGACGCACACACGCTGTCACACCAACACGCCACACGCCAAAATGACGACTAAGTTAAGCTAGTAGGACGCACAGACGCACACACACTGTCACACCAACACGCCAAAATGACGACTAAGTCCAGCTAGTAGTCCGGACGCACAGACGCACACACACTGTCACAACCCAACACGCCAAAATGACGACTAAGTCCAGCTTTGTAGTCCGGGCGCACAGACGCACACACACGT
Organism: Mercenaria mercenaria; assembly: GCF_021730395.1. NCBI lineage: Eukaryota > Metazoa > Mollusca > Bivalvia > Venerida > Veneridae > Mercenaria > Mercenaria mercenaria. The sequence goes on from NW_026459572.1 coordinate 20,124, forward strand.
CACACCAACACGCCAAAATGACGACTAAGTCAAAGTAGTTGGACGCACAGACGCACACACACTGCACACCAACACGCCAAAATGACGACAAAATCTAGCTAGTAGGACGCAAAGACGCACACACACTGTCACAACCAACACGCCAAAATGACGACTAAGTCCAGCTAGTAGGACGCACAGAAAGCACACACACTGTCACCCAACACCCAAATGACGACTAAGTCCAGCTAGTAGGACGCACAGACGCACACACACTGTCACACCAACACGCCAAAATGACGACTAAGTCCAGCTAGTAGGACGCACAGACGCACACACACTGTCACACCAACACGCCAAAATGACGACTAAGTCCAGCTAGTAGGACGCACACACACTGTCACACCAACACGCCAAAATGACGACTAAATCCAGCTAGTAGGACGCACACACACTGTCACACCAACACGCCAAAATGACGACTAAGTCCAGCTAGTAGGACGCACAGACGCACACACACTGTCACACCAACACGCCAAAATGACGACTTAGTCCAGTCCGGACGCACAGACGCACACACACTGTCACACCCAAAACGCCCAAAAAGACGACAAGTCCAGCAAAGTATTTCATCGCAAGCAAGCTCAACAACAACTCATTTCTGTTGTTCAAAAGCTTAAATTTTTTCTTTTTTATTTTTGCTTAATCTGGAATTACACTTTATCAGTCACCCAAAATAGTTCACTTAATGTTTACTCAGGAACCAATGCTTTCTAAAAACTTGTTTCAAATCAAAATTTTTGTTTGCACATAAATATCTTTAGTAAATGCAGGTATCAGTAAGTTTATTCATCAAGAGAGCTGCGTCATGACAAAACCAACCCTAGTGGCTTTCCGACCAGCATGAATCCTGACCAACGCAGGAATACCTTAGCCTTGAAAATTATTTTTTGTTTGTTTGTTTTGGGTTAAACGCCGTTTTTCAACAGTATTTCAGTCATGTAACGGCGGGCAGTTAACCTAACCAGTGTTCCTGAATTATGTACCAGTACAAACCTGTTCTCCGCAAGTAACTGCCAACTTCCCCACATGAATTATCAGAGGTGGAAGACTAATGATTTCAGACACAATGTCGTTTATCAAAAAGTCACGGAGAACATACGCCCCGCCCGAGGATCGAACTCGCGACCCCCGCGTCCGTAGACTAACGCCTTAGCATGAGTAAGGGGCGGGCACGCCTGGAAAAAATAGGGAGAAGTGACTTCTCCCTCCTGGGGAAATAGGGAGAAGTTTTGAAATTTTGGGAGAAGTTTGCAGACGTGAGACAGGACATTGCTTACATGCTTTGTTTGTTTTGGGTTTAACGCCATTTTTTAACAGTATTTCAGTCATGTAACGGCGAGCAGTTAACCTTTAGAACCAGTGTTCCTGGATTCTGTACCAGTACAAACCTGTTCTCCGCAAGTAACTGCCAACTTCCCCACATGAATCAGAGGTGGAGGACTAATAATTTCAGACACAATGTCGTTTATCAAATAGTCACAGAGAACATGCCCGAGGATCGAACTCACGACCCCGCGATCCGTAGAATGACAATCTACCTACTGAGCTAAGCGGGTGGGCTGCAGTTACTTGCAGAGAACAGGTTTGTACTGGGACGAAATCCAGGAACACTGGTTCGGTTAACTGCCCGCCGTTACATGACTGAAATACTGTTGAAAAACAATCAAACAAACAATCACGCCACGCGCCGACTGACAGGTAAAGCTAATTAGGTTTGTAATTCGAAAGTTAATTATCGCTGTTTACGAAGTTTTCGGGCTCTCTGATCTCCGATTCGGTCTTATTATTATTACTCTTACATTCTTTAATCATCGTTTGCTGCAATCACATTAAATGCAAACAAGTAGCAGTTTAACCTGCGGCGTCAATCTGAAATCGAGTGATCATCTTTTGTTGTCATGGACACGTTTCGCCGCGCGTGCCTCCCGGTGACATCCTGTGTATTGCGTATTGTGTTTATAGACTTTACATAACCGTGATGTATAATCTCAACGCTCTTTATTGCCAATTATGTTTTCTTTCATCCAATTTTAGGGCGACTTGAATTTCGCTTATCTGGGTGGGAAGGGCAAAGTGAAATATTTTAGAGCAAAGTTATCGCTCAACTTTGCCTAAAACGCAGTCCCTGGACTGGGCAGATTCCCAGGATGGTCTGTATAAGTGGTGGTTGCAAACGAACTATGTTGGTTTTCTCATGGCGTGGCTCAAGAACTCTATTACTGGGCGGCTAGAAAATCCCCTGGTCATCGGGAAAGAAAACAGCATTTTATATGTGGTGGCTGATTAAACTAATCGGTTCGATTTCATACAAATTATTAATCGGTTTCAAAATTTTGAAATCCTACCAGCCCTAATTTTAAAGATAAAATATATGTCTCTCAGTCATGTCAGTACTCATATTGTCCTGTTGTCTAGAAGGTCAGTCTTTGGTCCCGTAGTCACTGCTAATTTTAATATTTTCATACCGATGACAATTCATCTTTATTTTTCTCTTACTGTGATGATGTCTGAATACTGAATATGAGACATGACATTTATATATGTCTTTCAGATTTTTAAATATAAAATAATTTCCGAAGAGTCTCCCTGAATAAAAAAAATCCCAAACCCCTCAAAAAAAAATACCGACTTACCTACCCTAAATTTTTCGGCGACGCCGTCTAAATTCGTTTTCGTTTTCCTATGCCACGTGACTTCAGTTTGCCAATCAAACTACTTGATAACGCATTATAGATAATTTATCAAAACGGAAGATTTATGCAACACTCTGCCTGATTGGACGAGAGTGTCAATTTCTTTCACTCTGTTGACTGTGCTACGCTGAGTGAAATGTAGACAAAGCGTTTATACTAAACGACGCTGCTCACAGTTTTAAAGCCAACTTTGGCTCAGTATATTTAGCAAGAATATTGATATATCTCAAAATGATAAGTAAGTTTAATAAATATGATAAAAACCTGTTCAAATACCAACATATATCAAATTAAAGAAAGAGCTGAATACGGTCTGCGAATCACATGAATAAGGGTGTGATAAGAGTCTTTTATGTAGAGAAGTGCTTTTTAAAAGATTTTCCTTGTTACAATTGTCGTCTGTATATGAAAAGGTTTCTTGCTTTGTGACTTATTCAGTTTGCATATTAAAATGAATACTTGTTTGCTTTGATATATTTGTTACAAATTATTTAACTGATTTGTTATATATGAATATTTTTTTTTAGTATTGTATGCAAGTATTGAACTCAGTTGAAATCTGTTTTCATTATATATATGGTATAATAATGACTGAATCTCATTTTAAACTGAAATGAAGGTACGTTGCATACAGTTTATCTATGTGATATAACTACGGTCAAACTTTGCTTATGCGGTCAAACTTGCTTATGAAACAGAAATATTGAAATAATAACAATTGTATGTTTTGCTTGACCTTCACTTATTATAGGTGTGACGTCATTGTCCAAAGATTCACGAATAGCGAATATGCATTTGTTAAAGCGGGATCAGTTGGCCTATTTTAGAAATAAATAAAAATAATAAATAAAAAAATCCTTTATTTGATTTTTTCTCATGTATTCTAATCAAACTTGATTTGTAGCATCTTTATTAGGCCCGCAGCCAACTTTGTTCAGCTGGAACATTTGACCCCTTTTAGGGGCTGCTAGAGCTAAAACTAGAAATGCCTTTATACAGCGTCTCATGAACAGCTTGGTGGATCTTTGTCATACTTGGTCTGGAGCATCATTATAAGGTCCTCTTCCAAATTTATTTATATAGGAACTTGGGTCCTATTTAGGGACCACTATAGCTAAAAGTAATATGCCTTCTTCGCTTAACCACTAAAATGTAATGGGTTTTTTTTAAAATCGATGTGTAACAATACGTAAGGTCTCCTGCTATTTTTTTACAAATGGGGGTAGGGGCCAATTTAGCTAAAAATATAAAACGTTTAAGACCTCTTCTCATGAACCGCTTTATAAAAATTTATGAATATGCGTAATTATTCGTCTAAGGATAAAACGAAACAAAACAACCCACAAAAATTTGCAAAAATTAAAAAAGGGAAACCCTTTAAATTGTTTTTAAAATGCGGTGTTTTAGTTTTGCAATTTGAAAAATGTTTGATGAAAGATGAATGTTAGATGAAAATTTTATAATCTTCTTTCCTATTTCAAAATTCCCCCGACCCCATTTTTAAAGTATTTTGTTTGCGCCCGTTACCGAAACAAAGATTTGTTTTTGGCCCCCCTTCCACAGGGTAATAACATAAAGGTTTTGGGGTGGCTGGGTTATATTTAACCCCCATTTTTAGATAGTCGGGGTATATTTAAACCCCTATTTTTAGCCATAAATAGGGGTTAAATACCCCCCCCCCCAAAAATTTATTGATGACCCTGTGCGTATTCATTGTGAATAAAGGAGATTAATCCTTTTTACAGTCATACATAGGTTAAATCACCAGAAAAATTTGTAATTCTGGATATTTACTTTTTACATAAATAAAAAGGGAATTGAATTCCCTTTTTATACATTTAAGTGGCATTTACCAATTTTCCCGGGAAAAAATTGGGATTTAAAACTATAGCATGTAAAGCATCAGCAGCGGTGAAAGTTTCATCGGAAATCACTTCAACTATTTTTGTCTATCAAGTGTTTGAAACAAGTGGGGATATTGTCCATAAGAAAAAATTCACAGTATTTCCAAGGACAACGTCAAATTACTTTGACTACTGGACGCCTAGAACCCAGGCTAGTAGTAGACACCCAGTTACCAGACGTCGAGACACTTCAATAATGAAATATACATTTTGTACATATATAGCAATTTGAACACCATAATCAGAAGCTAAATTCTTATTTGTCTCGGAACTGAATGATGAAATAATTAACGTTTCTTTCAATCAAAGAACTATAAAATCCAAAGAATGGCAACTGGAGATACTTCCACATCATCACATGTTAGGAATAAGGTTAGTAATTCGGTCGAAAATGTGCTTCCGTGGTGTAGTCGAAAGAAGTCCATAATAACTAGAAAGAAGTCCATAATAAATAGATCCTAATTTTCCCATTTTTTTGCGCAAATTCGTGTAGAAGGAGTGCTTTAATCACCGTTTTTCACTACTAGAAGACATTCTGCATGAAATGAGACGGTTTTCATGTTCATACACCCCCCACATGGCAAGTTTTGCGGATCGAAACTGGAAGTAGGTGTTTATTGCGCGGGCGAGAGTAAATATGCGCCATTTTTAGGGTAGCAGACCACAACTGACTGGCATTTCACTAGGAACTACATAATCCCCTATTTTCTTTTCATTTTTTCGTTAATTTGTGATAGAACTTTCATGAAAAATAGGTGTAGGAAAGTGATGTTCTCTAAAGATACGTAAAGACGACCTGAAATTGTCGTTTTTTATATGAAACAAAGAAGGATTTGAATTACTGACCTTTAACCTGTTAGCACGTTATCTTATTTCAAAGCGTTTGCCAACTTGATCAATTGTGATCAAATCAACAGACGCTTAAGTTACATGAAGTATAAAACAGGCGGTGCGCCTGGCCCTGATAAACATAATCGAGTGACCAGTTCATTTTCAAACAACAACTGTTGACTTGCCAGACTCTGGGCTCCAGATAAGATGTGTATTAGCGTAAATTACGCTTTGAAATAATGCATATACGCATGTCTGATAAATTTTAAAGGGTAATAAACATTCTGTAAAACAGAAACGCACGCAATGATTTTTTTATTGGCGAAAAACAAAATCTGAATCGTCTGGTTCTTTAGGTAACAAGCCAAAAGTTGGCACAAATTCTCCCACATTGAACGTACCACGCATTGAATGGTACTTATAAACCTAGGTTAAACTATTTTTTACATCAATGTCTGCGTATATCAAATAGTTGGGATTATTATATTGATATAAGGTAGTGTATTTTAAAGCGGTGTAGATTAAAATATCAACTTTCGGTCCCGGAATAAAAAAAAATGTCTCTTTCAAAGAATGTATAAGTGAACAAAAACTCTACGCATTCTTTAAACCAACAAAACTGATCCCCAAAACATTTAGCTAAAGTTTATATTAAATATTCTATTTTATTTGGTGTGGTGTGAAGCCAAAGAAAGCTGGGGAAAAAAGAAGCAACACAGCATGGGTGTTTACACCCATAAATTTGTTTTAAAACTGATTTCTGTTTTTTTTTTTCACATCTATGAATTTTCAGAAGTAAAATTACTTCTAGTCAATTTTAGAATTTACCATTTTCCTCATTCACAAAAATTATGTTGAGTAAATACTCATTGGCCAAAAAAATAATTCTGGAGCCTTGCTGGATTTCCCGTCATAATTTCGTTCCTTCAACATGTAGAAATACTATAACAATAAAAAAAAAAAAACCATTATCATTGTAAAAAAAAAAACAATCAGAAATAAATCTAATTTCAAGCGTTTGCCAACTTGATGAGTAATCAACAGACGCTTACAACGAGATCTCATTCATTTTGACAAGCTTTGCTCTATATACCTTTCAAATTGCAAATCTATTTATTTTTATAGTCTTTGTTTTAGTTCAAAAGGAAATTGGATTGTTGCTCTGACTTTTTAATAATTATAATTAAAGCATTTGGTGATTTACACAATCGTGAAAAGAAATAATCATAACTTTTATCAGCAATTAATTTTACCTTGCTATACAGTCGGGTACATAATACCTACATGATATTATTGTATATTAAGTAACGGATCTCTCACCCAATTTCCCATAAAATCAATTGTGGACGAACTGCTGGGCGAAAGTACGCCTTCGTCCCTGCTTTAACGCATTAATAAACTAAAGTCTAGAGCATTTAGGCCTACAATTAAATCAGCATGTTGTTTTTTAAAATAATGTTAGATTTACTTCTGTTTCTAAATAGTTGGAATGAGACATTAACCTCTTTTTGTTCGTGGAAAAATGTATTTCTGACATGTATGCAAAGGGCGAAATATGAAACAAAGGGGAGTTAACTTTTTAAAGAAGAATCGAACTACAGCTGTATCCCTTACTATCTCAGATTGTTTTTTGTTGTTTTGTTTTTTTCAGTTCAATAAAATCTTACGATGTTATAGCTGTATTCTTTAAACAACGTCTTAAAGTAAGGATCAGACTGTGCTGCAAACAAAGCTGGCATCGTAGGTTTGTCGGTAGTCCAACTAATTGTACGTGAGCCATGATATTGTGACATAATGCGGATCCAGCATTTTCTGTCAGAGGGGGTCCAAATTCTATGCTTTCTGCCAGAGGGGGTCCTAGTACACTTTTATACAAAATAACATTAAAAAATTAATAGTATTTACATTAAATCCCAGGGGGGGGGGGGGGTCTGGACCCCCGGACCCCACCCCTGGATCCGCGCATGTGTGATAATTTTTGTATAGGTCAATATCTTTCCTCCAAAAGGGGGGATTCTGACCTATCACAAAAATATCTCAGAATCACTTTTGACGTCAAATTATTTTTGGGCTAGTTTGTCGGTGGGCCAAGTTTTCGCCATTATTTAACTGTAGTCAGAATACACAAAAGAAATGTATATAATAAAAATTGAAAAAACACGTTAAGAATTTCTTTTTTTGGACGTTTGACAGCTGAAAAAGCGTACTTAGCGCTAAAATAATTATATTTTGATGGTTGACTTTTAAACTATAGCATGGAACTACTTTTCGCACTATTTTGTTCGGTTTGCAGTAAGGAAATTTCTGCATTGTTACCTTGGAATCGATCCAAAATGCATCAGACCGAACACAGGTTAAGAATGAATATACAAACATAGGCTAATATTTAGTTTGCTAACCGTAGGACATTAAAATATACAAACGTACTACTTCTTTTATCAGGGGCCTCCGTGGCCGAGTGGTTAAGGTCGTGATTCAAATCACTTGCCCCTCATCGATGTGGGTTCGAGCCTCATCAGGGCGTTTTTTAATTCTTAATGTGAGGAAGCATCCAGCTGGCTTACGGAAGGTCGGTGGTTCTACCCAGGTGCCGCATGAAATAATGCACGGAAGGGCACCTGGGGTCTTCCTCCACCATCAAAGCTGGAAAGTCGTCATATGGCCTAAATTATGTCGGTGCGACGTTAACCCCCCCCCCCCCCCCCCCCCCCCCCCACCCCAACAAAAAAAATTCTTTTATCAGTAAAGTGGTACATAAGGGGAAGCTATAACTATCTTTCAATTAACTCAGAGGCAAACAGACGGACTTATCCCCCTTACATTGCTTTTGAAGGTAAAAATGTTCGTAATCGAGAAGTGTAACCTTGCACTCAGGTGGTCATGTTTTGTCAAATATAGCGTATTTTAAAATCCAGCAAAAGTTTTGAGCAAGATTTGTTTTCTCTATCGTGTGTTTTTGCTATATATATATATTATAAAATAAAACTTTTCCGTTTTCAGTATGTCATAAAATGATGCCCAACTCCGATAAAATGGCCGTCACAGAGCCAAATTTTACTGAACGTTACCAACTTTTAGTAAAATCTCTTAACCGATAATATTTTTGAATATGAGTATGTTTTCTGAAATATTTAGAAAGCGATGAAAATATCTCTCCAATGATATATACATGTAATTTGTCAAGTTTATTTCGAGTTTCACCCACAATTTTGCGTAAAGAAGCCTACATTTAAGAAAATGTCCGACTTTTTAAAAAAAAAAAAATTTAAATACTGTAAAATCTGGTAAATAAGCGTATACGCTTATAATAATTTTAGTGACACTTTTATGCGCCTATATTTTATAGAAAAGCCATGTGCGCCTATTTTTGATATATTAGGAATATTGACAGTCCTTGCCTCGGTTGAGAAAACGAAAGTAAAACTTTACCATGTGAACTACTTTCTTTTATTACATCGGCCTACAGTGTTTATACATAATAATAAAAACATAATGAACTACATTATTTGCAAATAATGTTCAATCTCTCGGACCATTCAATAATTGTTCAACACTAAGATTGAAGTAATTTTTAAATAAAAAACTTACGTTACTTCAATGGCTATCGATTCCGAAAAAGAAATATTCGGATCACCTTTTTAGATTTCGCTCTATTTATCATTGCGCTTCCCCTACTCCTAATAAATAACAAGGATACCTTATGTTTTATGTGAAATTTGGGCCAGGATCTTTACCGAACGACTCTTTTAACATTTAATGGTATTATCCAAATTTATAGATGGACAAGTCCATTACGGTGATTTATTACTTTTGTTCTAAAACTGTGGTAATAGTTTGTACTGATACTTCCTACTGTCATAAGATTAATAAAATAAGTGTAAAAATCTTAAAAAAAAAAACTTAATTCCCGAGAAAAAGGATAAAGACGATACAGAAACAGAAGAGAGTGATATTACAACGTGAAAACCAAACAGATCATAAAAATTCCTGTCACTTATTGTGAATGGGGTAACCTAATATTATATTTTCATGACCCAGTTTGAAACAACACTGACCGGATATTGCTTATCCGTAGGCAATATCGTAATACAGAATCAAATATAAAGGGTGATTAAACATTTGTCACAATTAAATTATTTTATGTTTAATGTAACTGTGTGCAATCGTTCTTAAAGAATTTTACACATTCTACGAGCATATATATATCGGCTAGCAGGCCAGCAGACGACTGTCACAATATCTTCCGTACCAACTTACGAGTTCTTACGAATAACGGCGGAAAACGGCGGTATATTTGAAAAAATGTTCATTGTACTTATTAAAATACAAAAAGGACCAAGCAAACCATTTTCAGCTTTAAAACTACAAATAATAAAAATTGCACAATTTATTTACATTTTTAGGGGTACCGAATTTTTTATTATTTTCAGAATATATCTAACTTTATCTTCGACGTCATTTGCATAAAAAGTGTGCATTTGACCTTTTCAATAATTGTACATCGGGTGAAGATCAACTTTTGCTGTTAATTACGTATGTTATCAAGGACGCAATTTGTTTTTGAAAATCCTGCACATATCAGGTACACCTTCTTCCCCTTAAAAGCACTATTAACTAGAGCTATCACTAAAGGTGATGAATGTACCCCCCCCCCCCCCCCCCCACCCCCCGCATTCACTGACACAGTGCATTGCAATTTGACGCACACAAGATTGCATAATTATGCTGACTGTATGTATATAGACTGTATCTATACAGTTTAGTGACAAAAAACAAAGTCCCATAACTATGCATATTTATCTAAAAGAACATAACATGCACCTTGCACAACTAGGGTTGGCACTGATTACTTGTGTCAAGTTTCATTAAATTGTGTGCAAGGGTTCGGAAGATTAGGCGCACACAAGACTGCATATGCAGACTGTATATACATTGTATGTTAACAAGAAACAAAGTCCCATAACTCTGCATTTTTTGTCGTTGAAAGAACCTAACATGCCCCATGCACAACTACTGTTGTTACTGATCACTTGTGTGAGTTTCATTAAAGTCTGTCAAGGGGATGAGGAGAGATGGTGCGCACAAGATTGTGTCTACGGACAGACAGACGGACGGACGGACCGACAGACAGACAGGCAGACAGACAACCTGAAACCAGTATACCCCCTTACAACTTTGTTGTCGTGGGGTACAATAACTCTTGAACTAGTGAAGATTATTATTTCAAATGATCAGAACTGGAAGATAAAAGGATGTTCTTAATGTATGTTTTGTTATTTCAATTTTGACCTTTTGTCACTAATACACTTATACAGGTTTTTTCATGGAACGGCCCATATATATTTTGTAAATCTATGATGGAACATTAATGAAAAGTATGTGCAGGAAAAAATCATGTTCTATAAAGGAAAGTAAATAAGACCAGAGGTTGTCGAGGTTTTTTTTTTAATAATCAAAGAAAGATTTGACGGCAATTTCGGAAACTCCAAGATGACGACCAATATGGTGGCACATAACTGGTGGTGATTCAGTTTTCGAACAATTCTTAATTCTAGAACTTGATCTAGATAATTTGTCTTTGACGTATATTGTGTAATTTAAGTCATTTACTGTTACACTGTTCTGGTAAAGTTATCCATGGATGTAACACCACGCTATTTTCATTTAAAATTTCTCTACAAATTGTCATCTGGGTGTAAATATGATATAAATAGTTGGATATTGGCGTTAGTGTGTCAGTATGTCACATTAAGATACGACATGACACAGGATATGCCACACGACAATGTTATGTGACACCAGATATGTCACGCGATAATGCAACGTGACACACGATAATTCGAGGAGACACGATACGTCACATGCAAAAGCAACGTGACTCACGATTGCTGAACGACAATACGACGTGACACACGAAATGCCACACGACAATGCGATGTGACACACGATATGCCATACGACAATATTATGTGACACAATATATGTCACGTGACAATGCAACGTGACACACTTTCACACGACAATGCGACGTGACACACGATATGCCACACGACAAACGACACGATACACGACAGTGCAATGCGACACTTGATATTTACAGCGACATTTCATGCTACAGGCGCGATACACGACTGTGCAACAACGTGACGTTCCCGCGTACAAATTTAGTATGTCACGTTGCAATATCGACTATTGAAACGAGTGTCGCGTTGCATTGTCATGTACCGTGTCAAGTGTCGTATTAAGCTTAACATGGCTCAAACCGGATTCCGTAAAATGAGGTTGTGAAACCCAATGAAATAAATGATATTTCATCTATAAATCATTTGAGACATTACAGTGTTATAATCAGCTGGTAATACTGATGTTTTCTCTATACTTTTTACGATAGGATTTTACTATGGAAACTATTTAAAAATCCGAAAATCTCCAACTCCTGGCTCCAAGCATTTCCCCTTAATTTCAAAGAGCAAGCCAGCAGCCTAAAACATAATGATAAAAGTAACAAATCAAAAGCTGGCTTACGAAAACCATAATATTATTGCCCCTTAATGCTACGGCCATCTCAAATGAACAAAAAGAGCTCACTGACACACAAGTGCAACTAGAATAGTGCATCAATCGCCTCTCCCATATTGCAGAAATGAGCTTAACAGTTAGGGAATCTTTAGGTAACTAAACCAGTTTAGGACTTAGTAGCTTGCGCATTTCAATAAACAGACACTATTAGGATCTCTGCACTGAAAATATTTCAGGGACTGGATACGTGTATATATTCATTTTACGTAGAATGAGAAATACTAAACATTCCATGGAATTATCACCTTTTTATCTTGATTTTGATTTGATTAATGCTGATTCATTTTGGTCCACTATGAAACAAGTCATTTAAACTTTGAAAAATTACTGCCGACATCTTATTCCTTCGCTGTGAGTGTATGAAAGAGGGGAACCAGTTTTCTTTCAATGCTGAGCACTTTAGCTGTAAAGGTGGCTGTTTTTCATTTCAGGCTTTCCACGAACAAAACCCTGACAAAAAATGTAGGTCGTACTAAAGAGATAATCCTGCCGTGCGTGCAAACTCATGAAAAGCGTGCCAATTTTTTAAGCTTGAATTTCATTTCTAAAATAGGCATGATATTGCGCGTCTGTTAATTTCACCCTTTCTTTGTACATCAAAGAAACTATGCTGTGTCTTTTGTTTAAAGCCCTGCTCCCGTCCTACCTTTTAACCTTTTAACTGAAAAAGCATGAAAACCCTGACTTTGAACAGTGACACTTGTTAAAATTGAGTCTATTTTATATAATATTCCATATGAAATATTTGTGGTTTTGCGTGCTAAAGTGTGGCACGTGACCGTTAACTGTTACCTATTGTAATCATGGGTTGCATACACGCAAAAGAATAGCCGGGAAGCAGGGCTTTTAATAAATGTACACATCCTCTTCCCCCTCTTACCAGCTTTTAGTGAGCGCCTAACTTGCAAATTACACTATTGCATTTTTTGTTGGATTTAACCTCGCACCGACACACGAAAGGTCACATGGCGACTTTCCGGCTTTAATGGTGAAGGAAGACCCCAGGTACCCCTCCGTGCATTATTTCATCACAAGCGGGCACCTGGGTAGAACCACCGACCTTCCGTAATGGCTTCCTCACATGAAGAATTCAACGCCCCGAGTAAGGGTTCCGAGTGAGGCTCGAACCCACATCGATGAAGGGCAACAGATTTGAAGTCAGTGACCTTAACCACTCGGCCACTATTTAATTAAAAAATATTTTTGAAGTAGTTTTTGTCCTGTCGTCGAATATTTCAATATTTGAAAGATATTTAGCTTTCAGTCTGAACCTATGTAATTTATGTTGATTCGTATTGTTCTCATAAACAGTTTGGGGAAAAGCTCTGTTCTATTCTGTTCTTGTTTTTGACAAATTAAAACAATTATGAACGTTATTATTTCAAAAGACTGTATGAGCCGCGCCATGGCAAAAACCAACATAGTGGGTTTGCGACCAGCATGGATCCAGACCAGCCTACGCATCCGCGCAGTCTGGTCATGAACCATGCTGTTCGCTTTCAAAGCCTATTGCAATTAGAGAAACTGATAGCGAACAGCATGGATTCTGACCAGACTGCGCGGATGCGTGCTCACTTGATTTAATGTAAAGTAATAATTACGTATTTGCACATTTAGCTGATAACAACGGTCTATACTGTTTTATACAATGTATTGTGTAACTCTATATATTTAGAAAAAGTGTACAGCATCCATCACTATATGCATGACACTTCATTCAGGTATGCCATTGTTACTGGCAGTATGCAGTTACAATACTAAAAAGTATAGTATTACATTCCTTACATTAAATCGGACATTTTGTTGCTAATGTCTTCAACGTTTACAAAAATAAGTAGATCTCTGTTTTGGTAATTTTTCGTTCAGGTATACATGTACACAGAAACATTTGAAAGCCGGGTCAAAAGATACCTTTTATGCAAATTAAGCTACAACGATGCGTAAATAAAGATGATAAGAACTACTCACAAAAGTGAGGTTAACTCCGTCCATGACTAAAGTTTGGTTCATAATTAAATCCACAAATATCACACTATGTATTTTTATATTAATTTAAATGAATGCTGCGCACACTTCATACTACCCCTATAATGCGCAATTTGGCCTATTTGGTTTCTATATAGTCAAAGATTATTTTCCAACGATAAAAACTCGAGAGCACGCGACAACAAAATTCTAAGCCAATCAGCGATCTCTACGAATAGATCAATTGCAGTAAACTCACAAAAATGGATTTGGCACTGTCAATCAAGTTTGCCTAATTTACATATCAATAAATCATGGTTTTAAGCGCGAATAATCTTGTGAAATTGTTATCATTATTTAATTTCATTTTCAAGGGCGACCTTGAGCGTTTGTTTACCGGATAGAATTGAGTATAGCCGGATCACGCAGCTCGGTACGCTCTATATGGGTCTACTTGATTTGAATTCGCCGCTGGCGTATCGGGGTAAGCCGGTCACATGACCGGCGTACACCTATATGATGAGTGAATCGAGCAATCCGGTTAAACAAAAAATGGCGGCTACTGCTGTGACAGCTGTCTGTAATTACAGATTACGTGCATTCTTATCTTTTTTAAAGTATTTAAAGTTATGTTACTCAACTATTTTTTTTTAATTTATAATAATAATCACTAACTTACTTAAAAATTTCCTTATGAGGAGTTTTCAGCCATATTTGTCTACACCTCGCCGCATCTCACCGCATTTTGTGAACCGGCGCAATCGGCGTTCTCCCGGAGGCGCAAACGAGAGAAATAAAGTGGCTGCGCCGGTTCCGGAAGTTGAAATCGGCGTAAAACGGTGTATGCCGCTTTGTAAAACAAGCCCACAAATTTAATACCGGAGCTGGAAGTGAAGTTTTACGGTCTTGTTTACGGCTCTTGTTTGCATTACCAACGGATGTAATGTTTTTCATTCAAATTATGTACTATTTGTTCATAAATCTATAAAATGTTTGTTTCTCTACGATTTTTCTTTGACATTGAAGTCGTACCTTCTCATTCTCGCATTGTTTGCGGTCCTCCTAATTAGGAGGTGGTGTGAAATACAGACCCGAAAACGCCGCCAGATTCTTTAGTACATTTAATAACTTTTCCGCAGCTGTAACGTAATTAAAAAAAAACGGGATGACCCCTGCGCGTTGCCCCTAACTATTGACCAATCCATAGAGTCTAGACGACTTTCGTTTAGAAGTCTGGCATGTCTACTTGTATTTTCTTTACTTCCTGAAATGAGCTAAAAGTCGAGTGATGTCATTTTCCGTGATGTCAAAAACATACATATGCCTGGAGAGATTGCACAAAAATGTGAGGCTATCCTAAGAATATTTTGTTGTCCTCTGATTATTATATGCCATGTATCAACGATGACTATGTTAGAATAGTTATTTATACATAATATTGTTCATGTATTTGCAGTGTACACACTGAGTGTTTTAAATAAAAACGTCTTAATATCAATCTTATACACACAGCAAACAAAGAAAATGAATATGCCTTGATTACAATATCTTCATAATAAAAATTAATACATTCAAGTTTGGGTTATAAATTATATAATATTCCACACGACATCAGAATACTCCAGAAGAGACGGGTATAAAACACAAAATTTTAAAATAGATACTGTAGTTTCAAGAGACTTGCGGTCAAGAATAAATTTTTAAGTTCTCATTTATTGAGATTCGTTTCCACGCCTTTTCTCTGATACTATGACAGAAATACCGTCGTTTGTAAATACAACTCTAAGATGCTAGTGAGGCATTACCTTATTAACTGGAACACCAGCATGTAGGATTCTGCATTTCTTTTTAAGTACTATTTTATTATAGTAGTTAATTAATTTACGCATTACGCAGTCATTCACTTACAGTCCGAGAGTCATTTTATACATTTTACACACATGCAAAGAAAAAAAAACAAACACCCTAAAAATACTGATCACAGAAAAAAACTGTATCGTCTCAGTGCCTACCAAATGTGAACGGTCTTTTTTTTGCCATGCAAATGTCAGGGAAAAAGATTCTGAAAACATTCTGTATAGTTGGGCATTTTTTATCATAGCTTGTTACATCAATATATTAATATTGACTGACACTAATAAATCTTCGGCGTTTTCGTTTGTTTACGTAATATACATATTCTTAAAATGAGCCGCGCCATGAGAACACCAACATAGTGGGTTGCGACCAGTATGGATCTAAAACAGGCTGCGCATCCGCGCAGTCTGCAAGGTCAGAATCTATGCAGTTCGCTGTCAAAGCATTTTGCAATTAGAAAAACCGTAACCGAACAGCATGGATCCTGACCAGACTGCGCGGATGCAAATCCACTATGTTGGTTTTCTCATGGCGTGGCTCAAATATATTTTTTTCTAATAAAATCTATTAAGTAAGCCAGTGACACGGTGGTGAAGTAGAAAAATTTCTGACTTTCACACACGTTTTTTTTACACGGGATCTAAGTTACTTCAAACCATTTTTCAAAATTATATAAAATGTAATTTCATCGATATTACTTTTATATTTACATTATTTCATAAACATATTTAACGAATTTGAAATGTTTTTGTCTTGTAGAATTTATTTACGGAAACGCTGGTAACCAGAGACTTGTCTGGGTTTTTTTTTTTTTTTTTTCCTTTTTATTTTTTAAAGAAATATCGGGATTAGGCAATTACCAATCCCTCGGCAGATGTTATAACAGGAAATACATGCGTTTTACCTTTATTATAACCTTAACGACAAAATGAAAGCATTTGTTGTTATTTTTGCTGTCGTACTCAACTGCTGTGAAATACTGACGACTGAACACACACTATATCATAAAAATGAAATAAAAAATAACAGTAGTTATAATAAGGCAAACATTCATTGGACCATGATAGGTTAAGAAACGTCACCCTAAGATAAATTGGCAAAATGGGTGTATCTTGTTGCAAAGTACTTCTTTAGCAAGTAATAGCGCCATCTGGACCCAAGGAAATAGACACGTGATGACATTCGGCAATTATTGTCGTTTGAATCCGTATTCTGCGAATGCTATTTCGGCATCATTCGGCTGTTTACGTAGTTTACGCAAACAACCATCAGCAGAATGCCGAAATCTCTTACGGAAAATACGTAACATTACGGAAATTACCAAGTGTCAGTATGGACTATTGAATTTGCCAGCAACTTTACATTTGTCACGTACAAGAAGAGGCCCTACTCTTGATATTGTATACCGTTCAGTAAGTTTGTATTGTCAGCTGGATTTCCAGAACAATCAAACGCAATGCGGATAATCACGTGACCTTGAGAGTTCCTTCAAAAGACACATTTCTTTGATCAATTTTAGTGTTCAGTTCATCCTGATTCATTTAAATATAGAAAAACATCAGAACTCAAACGTAATATGCCTTTCCTTGTGCTTCCTTTTGTCATGAATCCCTCTCGTTTTTTCCCTGAATGTCGAAAGTGGTTTGTTTGTTGTACTGCAAGAAGATTCCTTAAAAGAATTCGCTGTATATATCAGCTGTTTTCAAAGAACAGACTTAGAAATGTTTAAGCAAACCGTTTCCTCCGTAGAATTAAAACACATCCGCATGTTAATATCTGATGAAAGATATTTTATAAAAAAAAAAAAGGAACTGATGTAGACAATTCTTTGAAACATAAAACGAACGTTTTAACGAATATTTTGATCATATTCTTTAAAAGCGACATGTTTTTTAAGTTCACGTTTTTAATTTCTACAAGCAATCGGTTAATATTTCATTTCTTTTTTCAGAGCATTTGGGGTTTGCAGTGTTTAAAATTGATCGAAATCTGCTACAATATACTTACCCTTCATTATTACACAGACATCCTAGTAACTAAGGTGAATTTAGAAATTAAAATGAGTTTCACACAATGCTGTTAGATACTCTTTACTCCAATGTTTCCTGAAATGGTCAAGAAGCGTGGATCTTAATTGCTGCAGAATGTTCGTCAAATCTGGATGGGTTTTTGAAGTCGAAGGCAATTGTGTTATACGGAAGCGACATAAGTATCTGGCCGCAGAGGAGAGGTGACAGCGTCAATGGGACCACGTCTTAAACGCTTAATGACACCTGAGTAAGCTGTCTGTACTTACTCTGAGCATAGTTCCGCTCTCAGTGACGACCGTCTAAATTGTTTCCAAGGTAATGAGGGAGCATCCTAGAACTTTATTCAGCGCTAATTTTATGAGACTTATTGGTTGCTCCTACCGTCTTACATGCAGTACTGGGGCTCGTTTGGGAATGGAATTTTATTTTGTACCTTTACTGCTTAACAGTCATTCTCTGTAACCATTGAGAAAATTGTGCCACGCATAGTCAAGCATTTTCTTCAAACTCCTGCTATACAATGGTGGGATAGATGTAATAAATAAAAAAACATTTATAACCTCAATTTGATAACTGGTTGCCATAGAAACGAAGTGTATTTTTGCGAAAGTTACAAAATCCTGCCATACTCGGACGCTTGGTACAGTAGTTTGATTTTTATCCATAATATCATTTAACATCTTTATTTTTTATATTGATATGCATCAAAATAGTTTAACTCATGTTCAGCATTCACTCAACATTCACGATACCAGCTAAAACGATTTATAAGACATCATTAAGGCACTTAAATGTAACAAAAAAGTGTTTAAAAGGTGCTTAATTTTGGTAAATGTTATTTGAATATGCATCTGGTTTGGGCTAAATTGGCAGAAAATTGAACTTATATAAACATCCATAACATATTTGGGAATCTATCTAGTTTCCCCATAAACACGATTTAATATAAAACTTATTTCCCTTTTCTCCTACATGATTTATCCCCCTTTGATGATCTTCACAGAGGAGATATAGGCAACATTAAAAAAAATTATGGCGGAGAGCTATCTTTGCCACGAGTTTTTAGTGTCATTGTCGTGTTATATCAATGGTTTATCGTTAGGAATCATAATAAATGATTGCAGAAGACGAACTTTGTGTATATTTATCAGATTCATGTTGCATTGATCTTAATTCGTACTCGAAACCTGTTGTTTTTGTTTACGTGAATTGAAACTGAAAGTTAAACAGTGTGTTAATCATTTAAAACAACGTGTGTTATTCTGAATACACATTCAGGGACTACGGAAAAATATGAGCGACAGATCTCTGGAGAAAATTTGTTTACAATTATTTCAGCAATCGAAGTTACAGTTTATTTTCCACAGGCACAGGTAAGGTACTCGTAAATAAGTTTTAACATACTTTATCAGTGTTTATGATATGACAATTTTCATGTATCTACTTTAGTTTGTATTCAGACTCTATGATTTGTTCATAGGAAATACCAGAAATACCTAACAACAGTATTTTAAGCTTAGTATTACATGTAGTCAAAATAATTTGACGATCAGATTGGTATATAAATTTGTGACAGGGAAGTCAAAACGTTAGTTCTGGCTACCATAAATTAACTGACGCCATTTTTATATTCTAGTAGTCACATCCGTTAGAGATCAATAATATTAACAGCTGAAGCTGGATTTTTTTAGCTGTGAAACTGTCAAGACTCTGAAAGACCAAAATAATGGCAGATATATCACAATACACAGTCGTGTAATGTTATTGGTTTTATCGCTTGCGCGTTATGCTGTGTAGATGACTGATGTGGTAAACAATAACGTTATGCTGTGTAGATGTCAGACTGATGTGGTAAACAATAATCATGTACAGTACATACCTACATTCATTGCATTGGTTTAAATCACCGAATAATTCCGTAATTTTGGAAATCATTTGATAAATTTTACATAAAGCAATATAAATAATTTTATCAGGAATTTAATTATGTCTCCCCCAGGAGACATATTGTTTTTGCCCTGTCCGTCCGTCCGTCCGTCCGTCCGTACGTCACACTTCATTTCCAAGCAATAACTGGAGAACCATTTGACCTAGAACCTTCAAACTTCATAGGGTTGTAGGGCTGCTGGAGTAGACGACCCCTATTGTTTTTGGGGTCACTCTGTCAAAGATCAAGGTCACAGGGGCCTGAACATTGAAAACCATATCCGATCAATAACTAGAGAACCACTTGACCCAGAATGTTGAAACTTCATAGGATGATTGGTCATGAAGAGTAGATGACCCATATTGATTTTGGGGTCACTCCGTCAAAGGTCAAGGTCACAGGGGCCTGAACATTGAAAACCATTTCCGATCAATAACTAGAGAACCACTTGACCCAGAATGTTGAAACTTAATAGGATGATTGGTCATGAAGAGTAGATGACCCCTATTGATTTTGGGGTCACTCTGTCAAAGGTCAAGGTCACAGGGGCCTGAACATTGAAAACCATTTCCGATCAATAACTAGAGAACCACTTGACCCAGAATGTTGAAACTTCATAGGATGATTGTACATGCAAAGTAGATGACCCCTATCGATTTTGGGGTCACTCCATTAAAGGTCAAGGTCACAGGGGCCTGAACATTGAAAACCATTTCCGGTCAGTAACTTGAGAACCACTTGACCCAGAATGTTGAAACTTAATAGGATGATTGGTCATGAAGAGTAGATGACCCCTAACGATTTTGGGGTCACTCTGTGAAAGGTCAAGGTCAGAGGGGCCCGCACATTGAAAACCATTTCCGGTCAGTAACTTGAGAACCACTTGACCCAGAATGATGAAACTTCGTAGGATGATTGGTCATGCACAGTAGATGAACCATAACGATTTTAGGGTCACTCTGTTAAAGGTCAAGGCCACGGGGGCCTGAACATGGAAAACCATTTCCAATCAATAACTTGAGAACCTCTCGACCCAGAATGTTGAAACTTCATAGGATGATTGTTCATGCAGAGTAAATGACTCTTATTGTTTTTGGGGTCACTCCGTTAAAGGTCAAGGTCACAGGGGCCTGAACATTGATAACCAGTTCCGATCAATAACTTGAGAACCACTTGACCCAGAATGTTGAAACTTCATAGGATGATTGAACATGCAGAGTAGATGACCCCTATTGATTTTGGGGTCAGTCTATTAAAGGTCAAGGTCACAGTGGCCTGCTCATGTAAAATCATTTTTTGGAAATAACTTGAGAACCACTTGACCTACAATGTTGAAACTTAATAGGATGATTGGACATGCAGAGTACATGACCCCTATTTATTTTGAGGTCACTTGATCAAAGGTCAGGGTCACAGGAGCCTGAACAGTGACTTGAGAACCACTAGGCCACGAGTGTTGAAATTTAGCGGGATGACTGGACATGCCAAGTAGATGATCCCTATTGTAGCCAACCGCCAGTGTCTCTTTGACTTTCGCTCCTGACCCCTATTGACTTCTTGCCTATAGGACTTTGCATTGGGGGAGACATGCGCTTTTTTACAAAAGCATTTTCTAGTCTCCTTTTGCTACAAGTAAGTTTTGTTTGAATCTTTGGCGAGCTTTTGACATATTTGCATTTAAAAATATAGCTTGTAGCATGTCAGCTGTGATGAAAATTTCAGCGGAATTTTCTCCACTATTTGGGTCTTTAAAAGTGTTTGACACAAGTGGAGGTATTGCCCATATGAAACAATTATCTCAATACTTCCTAGGATTGCGTCAAATTAGTTTGACTATGATTTCAAGATTAAAAATATGTTCCTGGACTCTTACATTTTACAAATCAGACCTGTTTTATAGGATGCTAAAGTTATGTCCTAGATTTTGACATATACAGTATAAACACATTACACATTTTCATTTTTTGTGTGTGACCATGTTTCGTATTTATTTTAAAGTTTTTTGTTGGTTATTTGTTCTTCAAATATATCCAGCACCAGATATGCGAAAACATAATTAAGATTAAATGATCTGTCACAACATAATTTGATATCATTGTGTCTTATGTATTTTGTGCCAGTTGGATTTGCAATATTTATGTTGTGTCTTGACAGTTATTTATGTTTCAAAAGGAAATAACTATCAATCCATGAACAATTTAGATTCATGTTTTAATAGGTGAATATTGGTTAAATATTTGATTTGTTAGTTTACAAAAAGATTAAAGAATGATGTAAATAACACACAACATCTGGAAAGAGAAGGTCCATGCCCCTAGACAAAAAAAAAATGAAATTTTAGCTCCATTGTCATTGAAGTACTGTAACAGGATAATTTAAATGTTTGAAAACAGTGTATAATATTCAATTTCCTGTCTTAGAAATAAAATTGTATGTAAGATTCCCTGTAAACAACACAGTAATAAGTGTACAAAGCAATGGGAGCATTACAATTTTTATGCCCCCACTTGGGGGGGGGGGGGGGAGGGGGCGCATATAGATTTGCTCTTGTCCGTCCGTCCTTACGAAAATGTTGTGTCACGTGTAGCTCTGAAACTATTTGACGTAGAGTCACAAAACTTTACAGGCATGTTGGTCAGCATGTGTAGTTGTGCACCTGGGGTTTCGCATCCGGATTCATCCAGTCCTGTAGGAGTTATGGCCCCTGACTTAGTAAAAAATTAGTCATTTTAATGTTGTGTTGCGCATAGCTCCAAAAGTATTTGACCTAGAGTCACCAAAGTTTCCAGGAATGTTGGTCAGCATGTGCAGTTCTGCGCCTGGACTTTCACATCTATATTCATTCAGTATTGTAGGAGTTCTGGCCCCTGACCTGGGAAAAAAATTGTCATTTTAAAGGGATGTAGTGGGGGCATTTGTGTCCCATCGACACATATCTAGTTTGTCAAAATTCTATACACCTATTTAAAAAAAAACAGGATGTATTATGGGAATGCGGGCCTGTCGGGCAGACGGACATAACTTCTTCATGTATAGACTTGAGGGATTTTGATGTAACTTGGGACAGTTGTTCGCCATCATGTGACGGAGTGACATGTACAAAAACAAGGTCCTAGGATTAATGTCAAGGTCGCGCTTGCGGGCTCTCCAGTGGGTGGCCTGGCAGATGGCGTTTACAGACTTTGTATCATCTCTTCTTCATGCGTGGAGGGATTTGAATGTAACTAACTAACTTGACACAATTGTTCACCATCAGGAAACATAGTGTCATGCGCAAGAACCAGGTCCCTGAGGTCAAGGTCACACTTATAGGCCAAAGGTCAGATACAAGAATGACTTTGTCCGGAGCATTTCTTTTTCATACAGGAGGGAAATCAGAGAATTAGATGTAAATTGGCACATTTGTACACAGTCATGAGGCAGAGTTGAGGTCTTGGCACATGTTTGACTGATACTATTCAGATGATTAGGCATGATTGTGGAAGACATGCATTTTTTTTTCAAAAGCCGCTCTAGTTAAAGTTACTGAAAGTTTACTACAGTATTTTCATTATCATAACCATTTAAAAATGAAGTACCGGTATTTCACTGTGTACATACATTTTTCGTAGTATGCTATTAGTTACTCGCATATCTACTTGTATTAGTCAATACTGATTTCCTGTGTTACTGTGTTATATGACTTGATGTGCATGCACAGAAATATACATGTCAAATGACAGAAATCTGTGTCCTAGATGTGGTAAAATTATTTAAACAAAACACATGACATACATCAACATGATCAATGACATTTTAAAACATTTTTTTTTCAGGCATTTCCCCAAACGGTAGGAGAATTTTGATAGAGATTCTGCATGTGGGTGGTTTTCAAAATAATGAAGCAAAAGTGTGACATAGGGGTTGAAAATTCAAACTTATTTCTTAGGGTGGTCACCTATTTTTTATGATAGCAAATACTTCAAATTTGAAGAAAATAACTTTGGGAAAGTGTTGAGAAATGCCAATAAGAAAACATTTCAGCCTTTAATTCGAAAGTTCAGTGAATTTCCTGTAAGATGGGTGATAAATGTTGCAGTGTTTTATGACAAGGAAATATGTATAACAGTAATTTTTTCAACATAAATGATAAGTAATGGGTGTATGTGTATGGTTTGAAACTTATTTAATCAAATGTTTGTGGACATTGGTTTTTAAAATCACCCTTTCTGCACAAATCTGACATGAAAATAAAATTTTACCTAGAAAAGTTGTTGCTGAATGCAAAATAACTAACTTACAATCATAAAACCTATTTTTTTCTCCCACTTTGCATGTTTATAAACCACATGCCAAATTTCAAGAATGTCCAGTAATTCTAATTTCTAGAATTGTCAACTCAAAATTGAGTTATTTTACAGATGCACAGGGGACACATTCTGAAGATCAGTGTAATATTCATCCATTATTAGTTTTCTATTCATTAAAAGACTAATGGTAATCAACTTTAGACAAATACTATTAAAAAATTAGTTTATTCCATAAAATAACTACAAAATTTAAAATTTTCACTACAAAAACATGAAAATTCAACAGAATGTAATGCTTTAAATGAAAAATAAGTGACTTTATACATAATTAACACAGTGAAATCATTTAGTTTACATGCACTGCTTATTCATAGTAGAAAAATGACAAAATGCCATGCATGATAAAATGGAATAGTAAAATTCATACATACTTTATAATGTTACTAAAAAGGGTGCACAGGGGACAAATTGTATCAAAATATTTATTCATAGAATATGTTCATGGTAAGTAAAATTCTTTCAACTACACAATATTTACTAGTGAACATTACATATTTAGGTAAACTTAAGAGCTTAAGAAGCAATAAAATTTATGTTTCCACTTTTAAACTTGAAAATTGGCAACTTCAGAAAAAAATGCAAACAATGAATTTTAAATTGTCCAAGGCTTCTTATATAATCCTAAATTATCAAGTAATGCCTAAATTTTACTTTCACACTGCTAAGAATATAGAACTGCCACCACAAATTACAGTAATGCTATGATAATTGATATATGTCAAAAAAAGGGTGCACAGGGGACATCACTTTTGGCTCTGTGAATGTTTAACAGTCAGTAATATGTGAAGTTGAACGCTGCTTTTGTATCTGTTGTAACTCCCTTTCAAGGAAAATGAAGTAAAATCCCATTTTATTTAAAGAATAAAAGAAATCTGACACTTAACAACTGAAAAGGTGCACAGGGGACATTTTTAGGTGTATAGACATCCATCAAGTTTCTGAGAAAGTTGATTTATTAAAGAAAAAAAATCATACTGTGTCTTCACAGCTGAAAGGATAAAGATCTTAGAAAAACATTAAGACTTTAGAAAAGTAATAGGGTTATGAAATTGTAGTGTTCAGCATTTAAATTAAGTATTTTTTTCACTATTTTTTGTGAAGGGGGTTCTATCACAAGATGTGAAATATTGGTAACAATAAGATGTAGGTAATGAAAAGAAGTATTTTATTTAAATGTGCAGAGTTTAAGTTACATAAAAAAGCCAAAGTTGTAACAATAAAACTTGGTTTTAAAAAGTAATCCACAGTTGAAAACTGTCCTTCATGTAAAATATCACACTTTTTTGGGTGCACAGGGGACAAAATTAGCTATATAATTTAATATAACTTTAAAACTGTTTGAGTCATTAAGCTGAAATTGCACACATTTATTGACTACATTGATTTGGATATAATTTGCCCCAAAATACATTCTAAAACTAAACTGAATTAAAGTAAGGTGAGAGTGAAGAAAAAGCTTCATTATTTTGAAAACCACCCATATGACAGACTACAATATTTTAAGGTAAACTCATACACAATATATGCTCATGTGTAACAACAATTTCTTGGCTTAAAATTTGTCCTTATCATTATCTGAAATACTATATCACTTTGCATATTGTACCTTTAAATTAGTATTCTGTCATCACAGCCACATACCCCCTTAATTATGCCCCTTTTAGTGTTCAGTTTTAACTAAAATTCTGCAGAAATTATATGTTACCAGGTTTCTGAGAAACTGTTTGACTGCATTTAGGATCATTGTTACAATAATGCTATCATAGAATGATTCACAGGGCATGTTTTATAATTCAAGCTGACATTTTGTCAACTCCCGGGTTTCACTAAGTATAAATGTTGTGGAAAGTTTTGCATGTAAGCAGGTTTCTCAAGAACTGGTGTACTTAACGCTTTCAGACTTTTCATTTATAAGTCTTTGCCACATTGAATTGACCATTCAGAACTTGGTTTCACATCTCTGGCTTACAGTTTACCAAAGTTTGCCCATTTTTAAACTTACACAATTTTTGTAAAGCTTTTGTATGTAAGCAGATATTGTGTGGAAGGATTTCAAACAGTTGAAAGTGCTGCCTTTTACCAGTTCTTGTTAGAACTCAAAGGCTCAGGATGATTATTGTGATCGCTCACCATCTGGCATCCTTCTACCCTTCCGTCCACACTTTCCTTTAAATAACATCTCCTCCTAGTTTTGATAAAACTTCACCGGGATGTTACTTGGATGTTCTTCTTTGAAAATTGTTCAAAGAACTGAATTCCATATAGAACTCTGGAAATTGCCATGCCAACAAAAAGGAAAAACTTGAAAAATCTTGTCAAAACTACAGGTCATAGGGCTTTTATGTTTGATATGTAGTATCATCTAGTGGTCCTGTACCAAGATTGTTCAAATTATTCCCCTTGGGTCAAATATGGCCAGACCTTAGGGGAGAGTCAAATGGCTTACATAGACTTATATTGGGAACACTTTGAAAATCTTCTTGGCAAAAAACACAAACCATAGGGCCTCAATATTTGGCATGTGGCATCATCTAAAGGTCCTCTATAAAAATTGTTCAAGTTATGCCCCTGGGGTGAAAAGAGGCCCTGTCCCGAGGTTACCAAGTTTTACATAGACTTGTAGGAAACAACATAAAAAATCTTCTTGTCTGAAACCTCAAGACCTAGACCCTTTAATATTTAGAATGTAGCATTGCCTTGTAGATCTCTACCAAGACTGTTCAAATTATGCCCCTGGGGTGAAAAGAGGCCCCGTACCGGGGGTCCTAAGTTTTACATAGACTTAAATAGGAAAAACAAATTGTCTGAAACTGCAAGGCCTAGACTTTTGAATTTTGGTATGTTGCATTGCCTAGTAGTACTTTACAAAGAATGTTCAAATTATGCCTCGAGGGTAAAAAGAGGCCCTGTCCTGTTATAAATTAGCTTCAAGTGGTATATGTAATGGAATTAGGAAACCTTTTGTTTCCCTTTTATAAATTATATGTAATTTTATTTTATTTGATTTTCAGGAGCAGTAGCGAAGTTATCAACCATTGTATTCTAGTGTCTGTAGGACAACTACACAAGGACTTTTTCAACAATAAAAGCTGTCCACACTCAGCAAAATGACTTGAACATAAAAAGGCTAAGCATGTATATGCCGATACTTCATTCAACATGTTCCACTCAAAGGAAATGCTGCCTTTGCCCATCAATAATTAGAGTATAGCTGAAAGTACTATATTACTACACTTGTGTAAGAATGAGTAATTTTAGAAACAAAATGTAGAATCAGCTTCAATTTCGAACAAAAAAACTTTGAGAAAGAATTTTAACACAGATAAAGTGGCATGAACAAAGTCGAACCCTTTGTGGCAATGGAGGAAATGAGACTGTCGGGAAAGTTTACCAGACATAAATTCTTGTCAGGTCAACAAATCAGCTCCTACTTCTCTTGTTTTCATCAACTCGAAAAGACAACAGATGTTGAAGATTATGACTCGGATGTTAAAGAAGATGGAAAGAAAGCTATCCGGTCAAAAAGTTCTTTCAAGTCTAAATTGACAGCAGCCACTTAAGACAAAATATGACTACTTCCATGGCTGACAATTTAAAGTTAGCAGAAGACTTAAGAAATAATTTATAGCAAAACCGTTTTTAGCTCGACTATTCGAAGAATAAGTAGAGCTATCCTACTCACCACGGCGTCGGCGTCACACCCTGGTTAAGTTTTTCGTACCAGTCCACATTTTGACAAAGTCTTTTGAGATAAAGCTTTGAAACTTTCAACACTTGTTTACCATCACCGTGTCCAGTTGTAGGCAAGAGTACATAACTCCATCAAGCATTTTGGTTGAATTATGGCCCCTTTTTGACTTAGAAATCTTGGTTAAGTTTTTCGTACCAGTCCACATTTTGACAAAGTCTTTTGAGATAAAGCTTTGAAACTTTCAACACTTGTTAACCATCACAATGTCCAGTTGTAGGCAAGAGTACATAACTCCATCAAGCATCTGACTTGACTAGAAAATAATTTTAAAGATCTCTGTCATAGAGATCTACAACTAAACATTTTAGCACTTTTTGACATCATAACCTTTGGAACTGATCTTCGGCTAACACCTAAACATTAAAGGTGTGACTCAGTGCCTACGATGTTCGTTCCCATGACAACTTTTATTTGGTTCAAAAAGTGCTAAAACGTTTACTTGTTAATCGCAAAGTTTCAGGATTATGCGGCGGTTAAATTTTGTTGCTATTTGTGATTCCAAGCAGGTGCCCGTCACGCGCAGACTGCGTCACTGTGTTGAAACTGTCCTAAGTCAAAAGATAAGACTATTCATGTGTATAAGAGATACGAATTTTTCTTGAAACGCACATAAGTGCAATCTTATTCCAGTCTTAACTATTTACTTAGGAATAAGACTTCGGATTCTTTAACCTTCTTGTTTCTGACTTGCAACAAATCTTATAATTGATTGTACAAATTTGATCCTAGTTTAGCTCTAATTGTTTTTACAAAAATAGTCGTGAAAAACACGCTTAATTTCTAAATACTGTCTATAAATAATGGCTTAAAAGTGTCATAGTTTTCGTCTGTTGTAGAGATGTATAGTCGATTGAACCAAAGAGCTCGAACTTTATCCGCACATTCGATGACGTTCATGATTTATTCAAAATTTTAATTAAAGCTAATATTTATATATTATTGTGGGTTTCTAATGCTTTTCTGTTTGTTTGTGGGGATGTGGCGCAGTTTTAGAGCTATATAGAATTGTT
>NW_026459573.1:0-20702 GCF_021730395.1 Mercenaria mercenaria
GATCAATGCATATGCAGTAGATCATACTAGCATGAATATACTAGCATTACTTTATTTCATTAAACGTATACAGTATGATTGCAAAGGGGTGTAAGACAGTTCACATAATCCACGAAGATACCACTCATCACCCTCTCTTTCTGCTATTTCAAAGAATATCCAGATAATTTATTTATTTATACTTAGGTATGCTAGCATAAATGCACTTCATTATGTTGTATGTAATAAATATATATCTGTAAGAAGCCTATTCCCTAGATATACTTTGTACCAATTATTGATATTTCCTTATACAAGCATAAACACATGCTAGTAATAATGAAACACTTTTACCTACTTAAATCAAAGATCATGCTATTTTATAAAATAGAATTTAACTGATATTTATTCAGATTTGTTCATGTATAAATACACACTTTATGTATATAATGTAAAAAAAGGTTTATATTTTCTCTGCAATCCAGTATATATTTCTTCAGGCCTTGATAGAATCTCTGAATGATTTAATGGGATCCAGAATATTTTTGGAATTGAATTCTATCCCCAAATTAGAAAATAATGTTTCCAATTCCGTTCTCTGGCCACATTTTAATAACAAATGATCTGTAGTATATTTAAGTGGCAGGCGCCGGTTTCGCATTTGGCCCGGGTAGGTTTTTTTTAAATAAAATAGACAGATGCACTTTAAAGGCATTTATATTCAACTGGTTATTTATGATGTTTATAGAACTAAGGATTCCTGCGTACGATAAGTTATTGTGTAAAGTAAATATGTGCTTGAATCGATTTTCCTAGCTCCGTGTAGACGGCCGGGTCTAAAGTCTTACCTTAGGTAAAGGAATTCAGATGGAAACGGTCATCCATCCAATCCAGATTCAGCTCAAAATTGCGGAAAAAATAAACTGTTATGAGACACTTTTCTTCCCACCATTATTTTCGTCTGGCATCATGCTTTTAAAATATACATGTGTTTTAGGTCAGTCATTTGCAGATAATACGGTACAGGTCGCACAAGGTGGGCATTTTTACCTCAAAATTTAGTGTCCTGAAACCTGCGTTTTACTCGTCTATATCACAGAAGCAACAGAATCGGCAGACTGAAAGTGTCATATAATGAAGTGCTAAGTCTATGCAAAAGATTCGCTCAACACCTGCCTTGAATTTATCAACATTGGATTGTTCATGATTTGTTTCGCACTGGTATCTGGGCAGATTTGTGGAATTTTCAAATCTACTGTCCCTTGCCCCCATAAAGCCCACACTGGCCACAAGCCGTATTCATATCTGTAATACATTGGACAGAATTCCCCATTAATAGGCTTATGCCAAGTCTCAAAATGTAATAGCCTTATTTACTTTTTATGGGTGAAATATCAATGGACGGCTATGTCCTTCTGAGGTCTTGTTATGATTGTGACTAGGTTTTGCATTATTGAAATATATTTGTCATTCTTGTATCATTGATGTTCTGATTTGTGAATAAACCTCAGTGAGCGAAAGGTCAATATGCTCAGTAATATGACTTTGATCAAGGCCCGACTTGGCCGTTGTGTCTACCGTCTCATTGCCAGAAATGCCTATATGTGTTGGACACCATACCATGGTAACATGCAAGCCTGCGTTCAATCATTCATTATGTATCCTAACTATTTCTGAAAGAAGATCTGCTCTCGACCAACTATTATAAGCTTTCAGTGAGATCAGTGATGAAACTGAATTGGAAAAAATAGCCGCCAAATTAGGTTTATTATCTAAACCTTGCTTTTTAATGGCAAGTAGCTCTGCTCTGTTAACATATATGTTATTTAATATTTTCTTGATTTAATCACCACTCTTACACTCTTAGAGCTACTTTTCCAGAATCAGGGCATTTTAATCCATATCTTTATATTTGTAGATAATCTCTAAATTGTTTTTCAAAAATATTTTTGAGTTCCTGTTTTTGCGATGTGTTGCGAATCAGATTTCGTTACTTTTTATGTTAAAGATGTATCTATAACTGGCAATTTAAGGGTCCGTGATGGAACCAAGGCGGGTTTGTGATCAGCATTCTTAACATTTTTAGACCACAGCTCTTATCAATTTCCTTGGTCATGGTCCCAAATGGTAGTACAAGGTTTTTCTTTCTAGCCTGGATAATACATCTTTAACTTAAAATATCATTAAGTCTTGTTTGTATTCTGGTCCAGTATTTGCCCAATCTGTTCAGTCTGCCTAAGGCTAAGGGATGGAATACCCCCTCAACCTCAAGTGCATGTGCAGGGGTTGAGTTAAATGCCCCCAGGGCTAACCTAATGGCTTTATTCTGAATAGTGTGTAGCTTTTTATGCAGAGATTTTCTCACCACGATCTATTTTTGAACGTATTAATGACTTATACAAAAGTGAGGGACTTTTTGTATCTGATCCAAAGTCTGTGCCTCTTAACATTCTCATAATGCTTAAGGCTATATTACACCTTTTGACCAAATCTTTGATATGATGATCGAATGTTATTTTTTTATCAAAAAGCAAACCAAGAAATCGAGTTACTTTAACAAAATGAATGTGTGTTACGCCTATATTAACGTTCAAAATGTGCTGGTTTTGACTGTCAAATAGAATTCCCACTGTTTAAGTTTTTTGACTATACAGAATGAAATTGCAATGAATGAATGGAGACCATGGATTCCTCCCCAGTTACATAAAACTGATCCTCGTCACTAACGATATAGTCCCCAGATCGCGTCGCCAAGGGCGAGGGGTCCTGAGTCACTGCCGAGGGCACATTGTCCCTGTTAGGGTGTAGGTCAGAGACCACCAATTCAAAAAAGTGCAGGGAACTTACTGGGAATGAGGTTAGTGTATACCTGGGAATAAGGTAACGTCTGTGCGTTCTGATTGGTCAGTCATGTAAACAAACCCAGGAAGTGATTATTTTTTCAAAATTGATATTTTTTCACTGCATTTACAGTATTTTATTATACATTTTGACAAAATTTGCTACATTTTATGTGTATTGAAAAAAAGTTTTATCAAACGAATTTCTCCCGCCATGTCAATGATGTAAACAGGGGGTCATCTCATTCACGCGAAAATTACTTAAATAAAGTATCACTATTCGTATGTTTTTCGTCCGATATTTTGGTAGAACTAAGACAGTTCTTGAAAAACTTGTAATTAGATATACATGTTTCGATGTATGGAAGGCCGTACACGCCATAATGTTACAATGTAAGTCTATGGGAAAACAATTGGTGGTCTCTAACCTTTATAGCTAAATTCGTATGACGCGACGTCATAAGTTGGAGCTAAAAAGCGTAACGCCAGGAAAGCGCCGTTTTCTTACACTTGACGCCTGGAAAAAAACTCGAGCATTTACTTGTTCTAAAAGTCATATTACGTTCTATTATTCTGTTTTCCATGACCGTTTTTTATATAAACGACCAGAAAACATAAATCTTTCTTATTTCATTTCTAACGTTTACACCAAAATATTTCCAGAACTTATAAGTTTATAAACATTTGCTCCTACGTACATATCATACTGCACATCATGTATGTATGTCAACGAGTACAAATATTTTTTTTTAAACAACCTATACATGCATACAGTATTTTTGTAGATCAAATGGCAGGATTATTATGATTCTGAACATATCTTTACAAAATAAAAATATCAAGTTTCTCAAGTATTTTCAAAATTTTATGATGTATAGAGACTACGGACGACGAAGCCACGAGCACAAAATGTTTTTTTTTTTTTTTTTGATTAATTTGTATTTTAACGGTGGTGCTTAAGAGTTCTCATAGTATATCCACGAATACCGATGCCACAGCTGATGCACCTGTACAGACTCACGACGCCCGCATTGATGAAATTGTACAGACACTTGTAACTCATGACGCCTCCGTTCACGTACCTGTTCATGCGCTTATTACTGAAGCCAGCTGTACGCGGGAAACTACACTTCGTCCTGACCTGTATGTGTTGGCGCTTG
The DNA here is from genome assembly GCF_021730395.1 of Mercenaria mercenaria. Classification (NCBI taxonomy): domain Eukaryota; kingdom Metazoa; phylum Mollusca; class Bivalvia; order Venerida; family Veneridae; genus Mercenaria; species Mercenaria mercenaria. The sequence goes on from NW_026459573.1 coordinate 3,980, forward strand.
GGTAGCTGTGCTTTATAAAGGAGAAGTATATCCAGGGATCGTTCAGGTAATTCATATATTCCTGCATGTTAAATTGCAGATAATAGTTGGAGATATCAGTCCAGAAATACACGATGCACTACTTCATACACGATGTACTACTTTATACACGAATTACTTGATTAGATACAAACTTTTACATTAGTTGGACAGTATTCCATGATGATTTACCACGCCATATGATCGATACACCTCCACGGGACTTGTAAGTAGAATCCGTCAAAAATATGATCTCTATTAATGGGGTTAAACGGCAAGGAGCAATAATAATGAATAGAAGCCTACAAGTAATTTCACCATTTAATACATTATTAATTATAGACATCGTAAAAAACTATGGGTCAACGATTGTTATGGTACTTTACATCATTCACCATTGTAATGATGTACCTGACTCTGATATCATATACTTATTGAAGACGCACAATACAGTTTCGTAATTTGTTCCCCAATAATAGATTTTGTTGAAATGTTCTGTATTAAAAGATAATGTTATGATGTATTGAAAAATGAAATAAAAATACTAGGTCATCAGCTTTGTTTCATTTTTATTTGCCCGTAGATATGATGCGATTTTTATCATTTTTCAAAATTTCTATACTCCTAAAATATATTTCAGTAAAGTACAATAACCAGCATCAATTTGATATCTAAGCATTTTATAAGGGAAAACAATATATCTATTTGAAGCATGCTCAGAGAAATCAATACAAAATGATTTCGACTTGTTCAGCAGACACAAAGGCTATTTTATGCATATTTTTGTCAAGTTGGTACTTCTGCTATTTTATTGAGTTTCACATAATAGAATTAAATCAAACACTGCATATACCTTTGGTTATGTCTATCTAATCTAAAACAAAAAGAAAAGTGATAGGTCACCATATCGCTTAAATCAAATTACAACGAGTTGGGGTGTGACGGGCATTTATACAACGCATGTTGGTACGAAATACGTAATCAGTTTTTGTTTCAAACAAGGGCATGTATTCAGCCAAACTCTTGACAGTATTCAGTCTTATATTTGCGTGATATTCTAAAAACAATACTTGTAATGACATATATACTATAATGCGTTCGTTTAGGGTTATTAAAACAAAGGACATCGGACATTATGCTAGGGATTTTGCCCTAAGTTCAATGCTATTTCTTGACTTCAGTAGCTGATAGTTTTATATAACAGCTTCAAATACTGATAAATAAGTTATATTCCTATCAAACTGTCACAAAAATTAGTTTTATTAGTTTTTATTTGCCCATGATAACACTGATGCATTGATCATATCCTATTGTTTGTTTTCTATACATCTATTGCTATACTGTATTTATACACATGTACAATAATGACCGGGCATTATGTGGAGGATTATTATTGAATACATGCAGTGGTGTAGCGGGCCATACATTGGCGTAGTTGTCCTTTTTCAGTTGAACCGGAGGGGTGCAGGAGACTGCCTATTCCACTGCGGGTTCAGGGATGCCTTACTTTTAGCATTTTATATCAGTGGAACTTCACTAGCTAGTATCAACATTTATATAGATATTCTTGCGGTGTCTTTGTTAGTTCTTTGAGGTCCTTACTAGTATTTCGGTTGGGTTCGAAGTAAGTTTCAGACGTGTGAGCGAATTGATGTTAATTCTGGGGGTGTCAGTGTTAGTTATGGGCGAGTCAGTATTAGTTCTATGGGTGTCAGTGTAAGTTCTGGAAGCAATTAGGTTAGTTAATGAGATGGTGTCTGGTGTAGTTTTTGTTAGGGTATAGGATGCTGGATCGAATAAAAGCAAAGGTTGCTCTTAAAATATATTCTAGGTTCGCTTCAACTGTGTCCTGCAAAAAGGAAAAAAATTGCACCTAAGTGGCACTATTCCCATAGAAGTTTTTCTGTATTTCTTTGTCATGTTAATGTTGAAGACACATAATTATGTAATATGTCGAAGCCACTTGCTTGGTTCTTGACTTACGACAGATGCAGTTGTCTCAATCCTGATAACACTCAATCGACGGACTTAGACTGTCAAGAGATAACAGACCTGATTGAAAAATTCATAAGATATACTTATAAGGATCTGTCTTCTTTTTAGCTTCACTTTCTATGTCCCCTATTTATTTAGTTTAGTGTTTTCTGTGCTTGAAATATTTACAAAAATGAATAAAGCTGTATATATGTAAGGTTTAGGAAACACATGCAATAAGTGTCAAATATTTATGTAAAAATTTATTTGCTGACACCCTGTACGTAGTTTTTTTTTCAATTTTAAACACTTTCCCACCCGTGACCAACTGCCATTTTTACAGCATACGTATATAATAATTATTTACAAAGGCATGTGAACTATTTTGTTGCGTCACTGGTGGGAAAGATGTTTAAAACGTAAAAGTGATTTATGTTCATATTTACACAGAAAAGAGAATGAGAAATGTCTACAAAGTCTTCTTTTTTGTTCATAAACTTGTAAAATGAAGTCGCATTTATCAAGAAAAGGTCTTTAACTATCATAACTATGCAATTTCAGAAGTCTATCCCTATGTCACGTTTTCCTTAATCGGATAGGCAGTCTGAATAGGAAAATGTCCGAGGTCCTTTATCTTGTCTGAAATTTTGTCAATTATCAACAATTCTAACACGACCAGCAAGTAACATATATACATGTAGAGTAAAATCTATCACGGGTTATTCTGCAAAATACCACTCGCGTGCAATGACGTCATCAAATCCAGGTGCATTGCACGGTCATAGAAAATAGTTACTATTTTTTTTCTGACCCTGTTGATACTAGTATGTCGTGTTAGAATCGAAATAATAAGTTCCCAAGTGTGATTTATCGTAGAATAACCCTTTGTTCTTATGCGAAACAATATATCACTCAGGCCTACGTCCTTCGTGATATATTCTTACGCATAAGAACTCAAAACTCGGGTTATTCTACAATAAACCACGTTTGGGAACTTATTATTTCTTAATTAGTTAAAATGGAAGAATTTGGTCATTTAGTAATAGAGTCTACTTGCATTTAATTAATGTAAATGAAAAATGAAAATGCGCAAAATTATTTGTCTTACCTTTATAAAAATTCAATCTATTTTGGATTTCAAAATCAATTATATCAATGCGTTTTGACGACTTTTTTAAAATAACTTATCTATACGACATTTGAAGCACGTGTCTGGTTTACTCTGCATTAAAATTTACCTTGTTGTAGCTTCAGAAGACCCGGTTGCAGACTTCTATTTCGTTCGGATAACCAAGTAACAGTATTAGTTACGCAAACTGCCAAAAGATGTATATGAAGTGTGAACAAGGAACTGCTGCTATAAGGGCGAAATATTATGATAAATGTGATAAAACGCCGACTTAGTTTGATTACTCATCCAAGAAGTTAGGAACAAAAATTCCAGCATTCGGTTTGTTTCATACTTTAACTGAACGTGTGACAGATAAACATTCGAGAAATTGGTGAAAATAATTCTGGTGAAATAGATTGTGTTGTTTGAAATTCTAGAATAAAATCTTTTATTTGCCTAGTCTTGGATAGTGTCCAGTTTCTATCATTGATATTCCTACTGTATATTAGTAAATTTTGTGAATAAGATTAGAATGTTACTTTTGCACATTGATTGGACCTCTCAACTAAATTTCATACCTTATTTTAGGGATTTTTAAGACAATATGTATTCAAAAGTTTGTTGAATGCCTTTTGATATTTAAGTGCATTGTACAAACTAAATATGTTTTAGCTTACACATGCAAAATGAAAAGAAAGACAGTGAACTTATTTTATTTCACTATTTTCCTGTAAATTAGTATCTGTAGGATGTTGCTAAATGTTTGGACAAGGTAAAGCACTATTATTTTCGCACAAAAAAAAATCTTTTTTTTTTTTTTACTTTGAATGTACACAAGAAGTCATATGTACTTCAACAATAACTTCCTTGTTTCAGTGTTTCTCATTTTTAATTTAGTAAGCAATACTTTGTGTACTTATAACAGTTGAAACAGTATCCATTTCACATATCAGAACTTTGTACGTTTTTGCAGGTAAATTTCATCAAACCCTACCCACTTTTTTCTAATTTCAAAGTATGCGTCCCCTTAAGCCAAATTTGTAAATATTCATAAACGATAAAATTGTTGACCTACTATTTGTTTCAGGAACTCGACTTGACAAAATTTACAGAAGTAACCTTTTCAAAGTCCTAGGATACCAACAAGAACGGCGGCGCGACAGAACTATAAATTGGAAAGCAAAAACATTTCTGCACAAAGAAGAAATGACGGGAGAAACCAAATACACAGAAAATATTACCTATGAGGTAATTCTGGAAAAAATAAAACGGGCAATGATACATGTCCGACAGACCACCTAAAACTTTAAATAATGAATTAGTAACTTCTTCACACAAAATGTTTGTCTTTCTATAATAGCCATATGGCACTAGGAATAATTTAACTATGACTTTGACAGAACTGAAAAAGGCAAATCTCTTTACAATCTACTAGAGTTGTTTGAATCGAAAAAAAATCTTATACACGAACAGACATGTCATATGAAAAATTGAAAAAAAGTCATCCCTGATTCGTGTGATATTAACTTATTCAAAAACTCTCTTAATGAACACATTGAATTTCAATACAGGTATCAACGACTGTCATAATATGATTTCAACTGTCATATGTAATAATACATCTTAAGTCGAAAAGCAAATAATTAAATACAAGAGTTTAAAACACAGAGAGGAAATGACCAAAGACCTGTTGAGTATTCTTTTCTCACAAGATATCAACATAATTTAATGGTAAAGTGAAATATTGGTGAAGTGTATGACAATTTTGAATTTGATTTGTGAAAGTTTTAGTCAAGTACATACCTGTTAAGGAAATGAACAAAACAAGAGCACCGCAGTGCAGAGCAATATAAGCCCGAAATGACCTTTGACTCCTACGTGTGGCATTGATTTTGAAGCCAGCTATCAAAAACATGCGATATGCATGTCGACTCCATGTGGTGAAAATTTGCATGTATTTTGTCTTCTGTTACTGCCTTTTTGTTCATTTCATTTCATTTTCAGTGCCTTTTGTGCTTTCTCTGTTAACCATTTGCAAACCTATCTATCGGCAAATGTTTGACAAAATAGACATACCAACGTCAGTGCCTGGTGATATGATTGCTTGAAAGTTACTGTTAACTTCAAGTAAGTTATATGTACTAAAATATGATACATGCTGTGAACACTTGCACTTTGATGGTAGATTTTTAAAATTTATGTATTGTGCATTGTACTTAAAGATATCCCATGGTTATATTTCATTAGAATATTTTATATGTAGACATATCATTCAAATGTAGAAAATCTCCATCAAATATATTTATGTTTACTAGATATGGGTGGTTTTCAAAATACTGAAGTTTTTGTTTTTCTATTACTTTAATTAAGCTTAGTTTTAGGAAGAGTTCTTGCGCAGTTTATACCAAAACATGTAGTCAATAAATGTGTGCAAATTCAGCTGATGACACGAGCAGTTTAAAAATTGTTATATTATATAGCTAGATTTGTCCCCTATTTACATAAAAAAGTGTGACATTTTACATGAAGGCTCTTTTTTAAACTGTGTTTTATTTTTTTCAAACAAAGTTCAATTCTTATAGCTTTGTTTTTTTATGTAACTTAAACGCTGCACATTTAATGCAAAATAATCTTTTCATAAACCTCAGTTTATTTTAACCAACATTTCACATGTCGTGATTGAACCCCATAAACAAAAATAGTGAAAAAATATTGAATCTATTTAATGTTGAATACTAAACCTTTCTAAACTCCTAATAGTTTTTCTAAGACCACCAACCTTTCAAAAATGTTGTTTTCGTTTTGGTTTAATAAATTGACTTTCTCAGAATTTTGATGCATGTCTATAGACCCAAAAATGTTCCCTGTGCATCTTTTCAGTAGTGAACATTTTACCTTTATTGTATGCTTAACTAAGGATTATAAATCAGCAATAAAACTTACTACATGACATTTGTTAGCTTCCCGCTATTCTAGTATATACAGGTGACGACAACTGGTCATAGGAAGATAAGGCAGAATGGTTCGTACCAGGTATCTGCCCATGGTCAGCTTCCTGAAAAGCTTTCTGTCACTTGTTGTCCATTTTAACTGTTGTTTGTGTTTTTCTCAAATAAGCATATTTCTTACTGCACAAGCTTCCTCGTCTTTTTCCTCCCTGTTTAACTCCTCATCTGCTTTCTGACATTGCCCATATTTTTGCGTCCAACAACAGTTACTCCGACTGTGACTTTATGTCGGTTTTATAATCTGTGGTCTGAGTGTTGATGCTTGCCTTCCGTATCATGTGACAATTTTGGCCAAGAAACGGACATGGAGGAGGCCTCTGTATAACGCGAATTTCTCGACTTTTACATAATTATGGCTTTAAAATGGAGCTGCACAGTTTGTCTTTACAGAAGGATTTTTGAGTAGTAAATGTAAAACTTGCCAAAGATTGAATAAAATTGTCCCTTTTATAAGTTATATAGCAGTAACTCGGTCAAAATGTGCTTCCGTGGTGTAGTCGAAAAAATTCTCTAATAAACAAACGGTAATATTTTCCATTTTCGCGCATTTGCGAGTAAACCGGGGACCACAAGGGAATTATTTCACTCGTAGAATGTATTTTACTTAACATAAGACACTTTTCATGCTTACATCTGCATGTTTTTGAGTTGTTTACTTTAAAATTTAACTTGGGTGTTTTCTCTGCAGATCGCTTTCTGAAATGCGGTTAGATGAGGGTACCAGACTGCAGTTGGTTTGCATTTCACTGTATTTTATTATAAAAAAACATTTTAAAGAGTAAGATATCAAACTTAAATGTTTTTAATAAGTAGTTGTCACTATTGTCTGAGCGCATATGAAAAAAAAATATCTTCCCCGACGGGCACGCTTCCGGGAACATTTGTTCAACTTTGGCATTTTTGGCTAGAATACTAGCCGTAAAATAAGAAAAAAGTGCTTATAAAATATTTATATTGGGTAAATAAAAACAAATAAAAACTTGTTATGATAGAAGCTGACCAAATCTGAAAGTTTGTGACAAAAAAGACAACGTCTCTTCGTCCGTCTGTACGATCTTTAGGATAAAACTGTAGTTCTGTTCTTTTCCGTTCGGAAAAAGTCCGTGTTAAAAATATGCATTCTTCTTCACATAATAGATACAGGGGTGGGCCTTGTCAGTGGAATCATATATTCATAACCTGATGTCCGATTTTAATACATGATACATTGATACAAAGGACAAGTCAGTATCTAGAGGAAACAAGCTAAGTCAGGTTCGAACCCGGTCGGCTAGGGGTCAAGGCCATTTGCCAAAATCCGGTAATATTCTCAAAATAAGAACTTTTCAGAGCAGTCAAGACAGTCCTGAAAACTCAAACACTATCAACGATACCATTGAAGCAATTTTCACGGCGTCCCGGGTCGGGCCAGCTAATTCTTGTCCAGCACCCTACTGCATTGTCGAGTACATTCAACACGACACACGACACGACACTCGACAATGAGCAATGACACTCAAATGTTACTGCAATATTTTTCGCCAAAACCTAGCGCGACAATGAGACACTCAAATGTTAAAATGTCGTTGAACGTTGTCGTCCGTCGCGTTGCAATATTGTGCGTAGTGTCATGTGTCGCGTTAATTGTCGTGTGTCGTCCTTAAAGGGTGACACATTATATTTAATGTGGCACTATATGAATTTCGTAAATTTCCCAAAACAATTTTCTATTATTTTGTTGCACTGAGATATGACCATGCAAAAAAAACTAAACCAAGGTGGGACACCATCGATGTCGGCGGAGCAAACGTCTTCGTGAACAAATTACTACTCAATTTAGCAAAACACTGTACTCCCTGCAGCTTGAAAAGATATCAGTAAAATATCAAGAAACGTGTTAAATGATCTATTAAGTATACATAATTTATTATAAAACGTTGTTTTACAAATATGACACAAAGTAAAATAGAAAAAAAGTGGAAACTTCACAGGTCGCTCAACACGACAAAAACGAAAATGTTGCAGGCTCGGTTTAATTGAACCTGTTTATGGACGGTAGTGGAAATGCATGCTACCGTCCACGCCCTCTAGCCCCGGGTTAAGCAGAACTCAATATTTACACATGCTATACGTACAAAAAGCAATTTAGTGACATCCGCAGATGTATTCAATCCATACACTTACTAAAGCTCTTATGTACTCAATGATTGTAGGACATCACTAATTTAGACTTGAGACAAACATAAACTTTCTCTGCCCCTTAGACAATAACATCATGGGGAGTTTTAATAACTATCAGAACAGCAGTCTTTAAGTGCCTTGTGTCGGTTGTAAAAATATCCACGTACTTGGTCTTAGTCTTATTATATTTTCTGCTCCTTTTGGATCATTGCGTCAAAAAACAATTACTCCATTACTATAATATAGCTCCGCTTATACCGTTGTTAGTGGGCGTGAAGGCTGTTGCCTATTTCATAACCTCTCATACATGAAAGTGACCCGGTAGTCTAGCGTTAACATGCTTAACTTTCAATCAAGAAGTCTGTGGTTGGAATCCTGGTCGAGGCTCTGGCACAATCTGTGGTGCTCTTGAATGTATTCCACCTAAGCAACAGTTTGGTACTGGTTCTTCACAGGAAATAGGGCTTTGCGTGTATCGGTACTACACACCAGCTACGTTAAAGAACCAGACTGTCTGTTCGCAAAAAGCTAGGCTCAGTTAGCCGAACAGGCCTGTATTTAATGGATTTCTCTCGCTCTGTCCTAGGGACTTTCTCTCGCTCTGTCCTAAGGACTTTTTCTCGCTCTGTTCCTCTGGTCAGATCACTCTGTGTGTGTACCAGTTGAGGATGATGAATTTGGCGCCCTAAGGGGCTGCCATTTTCATGTAAAGCGCATTTGAATGTGTTTATTAAGAAAAGGACGCTGTATAATATAATATAATATAATATAATATAATATAATATAATATAATAAATGAACACTCAAACCTGAGTCTGCTACTATTTTGCTTATTCACCTTCAATACTTTAAAAAAGGATCTTCTTATAGATTTTAATGCACTCAACATGTATAATTAGGAAGGAAATGAATGATTAAATGTTCATTGTTTCTCGACAGTTCTGAACACGGTTTACAGTGTATATCAAAGATAATACGAACAAGTTTTTAAGGTGAAGTTCTACTAATCTGACTGCCTATACTTTGGGGCGTGAAAATCTTGTATCGTTTTTCAAAATTTTTACGTTCATGTAAATGTGAACATGGCCTTTAGGACAGGTGTTTGCCTATCTAGCATATTATAAGATGGTATGGGAGGGGCATACAGTGGAAATGACATTGTAGTCTTGTGGAGAAATCCATCAAGAAGACCATACTTTCATTGGATAAGATCATGGGTTTCGTCAGGCAAAAAGAAAGCATTTCAAAGGTGAAAACAATAGAACGACAAGTGCAAGGATTTCTACAAACTGAAAACGAAGCTAAGATATAACCTGAAATCATTGCATTCAAACTTGAAAGAACAATACAGTTGATTACTGTTAGTTTTTCGATAAGGTTATCGTCAAAAGATATATTTTCAAGTTTAGTATATATGCTTTGAAATAGAAGATGACGAGTGACAGAAGTTATCATAACATATTTATAGTCATGAATGTCTATTATAGTATGATGGTTTCTTTTTAATAGCATCCACTCATCACTTTATGCATCTTTAAAAACGTAGTGTTCAAATATGTCATCCCACACTTTTTACATTTTAATGGTTCGTTTCTATCTTGAGGTACCGGAGGCAAATCATCACTATGTTTCTTTTCTTTATATGATGAAAATTTTTTAAGACCTGAAATGTAGGAATATGAAATATATATTAACAAGCAATCAAGGCCTTCAAACAGATTGTTGTCTACATTATCACGGTTCAGGGTTCAGAAGCGCATGAATTGAATCACGAGGGCGTTAGCCCGAGTGGTTTAATATCCAAGTATCTGAACCATGATCTGTGGTAAAGTAGACGACAAAACACAAAAATGCCTTGATTGTTTTCATTCTTACATGTTCACTGAAATATTTTGATAAACATTATGCTGGGCTTCACTTCTACGAGTTGAAAAGAACCGGAAGTCATGCACCAATCTGACGTCATAATTGACGTAATAATGCTCTCTTACCGGTCCGCGCTTATCGCAGAATATATAGAGCTTGAAATTCTTCTTTGCTTTACTGGCAAGCAAATCGAGCCATGTAAGAATGTATGTTTTATAACAAGAAAAAGGTGTTACTTATATGTTCACAATATTGTTGAATAATATTTTTTGTAAGCAGTAAAATTAGAACATAGTGACAAATACAAGCATGCCGATCACTTTGAAAAGTAGCAAAGAATAGGGTTTTTTTTTTTCTTGCATACAAGACGGGAATTTTCCGTTTTTTTCACCGGTGCTGGAAAACTCCATTTTACTCCTGCTGTAAATGACGTATTACGAAGTACATATACGTAGAAGATTTGTGTAGGGATATATACTTTATTTTAAAAAAAACGGAATAAAATTCTATACTATACCTTGATAGTACCTCTGTATATTTCGATAAAAAAAAAACACAAAAAAAACGTAAGTTTATTAAAAATGCATAACGCGTTACACTGCAAGTGATAAAACTAAATCGGTACTAAACATTGTTATTTGACTTTGAAACGTCATGACGCCTTTCCTGTTTACAGACGTTAATTTCCCGCACTTTGTTTAGATACGCTGCTGTGAGATAATAGTTCTAAAACGAAAGTATTTCGTTTTTGTATCATTTCTTGAATATGGTATGTAAGAAAAAGATTCAATCTCTGGCTGTAGATGCAGATGGGGATATTCAGCTTTCGGATAACTGTTTACGTTGTAACTCGACAAAGCCTCGTTACACCCTTAAACTGTTACCCGGCCTCTAGGCCGGATATTCCAATCAGCACCTACAACCAGTGTAAGAATCTTATAATATACACGACGTCGTGTTTTACGTTTTCAACTCAGAATGTAATTTGTGTAGCATACAAGGTACATGGCACGGAACTAGAACATTTAGGCGATAATTGACCCTACTTCACATCTTGGTATTAGACATTTGCGAATTAAGTCCACGTGGACTGTGAACACCTAAGGCGATCGATATTTCAAGGGGACCGTCTCAACATGTTATTTTTAATTTATGTTTGGTAGGAAAACATTCCTATAACGATGGTAAAGTCTGGCTTATTATGTCACCGAACAGGATAAGACTTGGATTGTCTTTCCGTCCGTCTGTTCACCAGTGAAATGTTTTGTTATATATATATATATCGCAAAAAGTATTTGATCTAGCGTCATAACACTTTCCTGAAATGTTCTTTAATATTTTAAGTTGCGCATTGCGTCAAAGTTTAAAGATGAGCTAGTCTGATCGCAATGTATCCGTATTCCATCGTCGACGTCGTCCGTCATGAAAAAATTTAAACTCGATCAGCTGGGATCAAAATGTAAGTCAGTATGAAATCATTGTAAAAACTGTGGAAAAACGTAAGCTTGCGTCTCTATTCCTTTATTGTTACTATGCGCCCGAGGGAAGGTATTTTGGGATACCACATGTGTTCATCTGGCTGTTTGTCTCTCTGTCTGTGTGTCCGTTAGCAATTTCGTGTCGACTCCGATCTGTAACTCGTGAACACTTTAAGTATTTTAAACAAACTTGACAGATGTTCTCCACATCAGGACGACGTGCAGAGCGCCTGTATCAGGTGGCTCGCTTCAAGGTCAAGGTCACACTTAGGTGTCAAGGCCAAATGACTTTGTTTTGTGCCCGCTTTGTAACTCTTGATCTGTTTGATGGATTTTAAAGAAACATTGCATAAATGTCCACCACATCGAGACAAGGTCAATGTCACACTTAGGGGTGGGGTCAAAGGTCATATAACTTTGTTCGAGTGCGATGTGTAACTCTTGAACTGCTTGAAGGATTTTAAAGAAACGTGGCACAAATGTTCTCCAGAGCTCATGGCTCGCTTTAATACTTTTGGCGGTATGTGTAGCATAACTTGTCTTTGATGGACAGAAACACGGAACAAGAGCTGTCCGTAAAACAGCGCGCTCGCCTTTTCTCAATGCTTTACTCTAAATTAGAGCTTTACCAGTAAAAATATTCCAAGTTAAAACGGGACATAACTCTGTCAAAATTCAAATCAGAGTAATGGTGATTGTTTCTCCACGTGTACACATTGAAAGTAAAAAAAATATTTTAAGTTTCAAGTCAAAAGCTTTAATAGTAACAGAGATATTTGACTTTATCTAAACAATTAACAAAAAAATTATATGTAAATAGGGGGCATAATTGTGTCATAATTCAAATCAGAGTTATGGAGATTGTTTTTCCTGGTGTAGACTTCGATACTAAATAACTATTTTAAGTTTCAAGTCAAAAGCTTTGATAGTAACAGAGATATTTAACTTTATCAAAAACTTACACCAAAAATTCTAAGTTAAAAAAGGCATAATTATATCAAAATTCAAATCAGAGTTATTGGTATTGTTTCTCCTGGTGAAGCCTTTGATATTAAATAACTATTTTAGGTCTCAAGTCAAAAGCTTTGATAGTCACAGAGAAATTTGACTTATCAAACAAAAATTTTAACCAAAAATTCTAAGTTAAAAAGGGGCATAATTCTGTCAAAATTCAAATCAGAGTTATTGGGATTGTTTTTCCTGGTGTAAACTTCGATAGTAAATAACTATGTTAACTTTCAAATCAATAGCTTTGATAGTAACAGGGATATTTGACTTTATCAAAAACTTTAACCAGAAATTTTAAGTTAAAAAGGGACATAATTCTATCAAAATTCAAATCAGAGTTATGGGGATTATTTCTCCTGGTGTAAACTTTGATAGTAAACAACTATTATAAGTTTAAAGTCAATAGCTTTGATAGTAACAGAGATATTTGACTTTATCAAAAACTTTTACCCACGGACGCCGACGCCGGAGCGTGTGCAATAGGTGTACTTTTTCTTCGAAAAGTCGAGCTTAAAACAGCCACACCCAATTCATAACACCTACCGCATAGTGATAATAAAATAACCTAAACCCTATTGCCGTTATAAACTCTTTTTCTTACCGCGCATAATATAATCAAATTATGTTGAGACGGTCCCCTTGAAAAATCTATCGTCTTAGGTGTCCACAGTCCACGTTGACTTAATTCGCAAATGTCTATTACCCAACAGAAAGTACGGACTGGAGTATCTAACAAATGTTATAGTTCTTGTAAAATATCAACATAGCATTACATTTCCTTATGAGATTTTCTTACTTTACGATATCAAATTTTCTAAGAGTTATTTCTATTGATGGCAAATGCCCGTCATTCATCTTACTATTCATTAAACTTACGCTATCATTGTATTCAAAGGGGTACATCACATAAAGGTTAAAAAAAATTGGGTTGTCTGGGGCATAGTAACCCCTATGTATAGACAAGAGCTGCAGCTGTCAAAATGGTAATTTTGGTATATGGTCATGATCAGCTTCCGTACAAGTCTCATTTGTTACGTTAAAATTCCAGCTGATACACCCTCACACTACTTAAATATAAATATCCACAAAAAACATTCTCATTTCCTGCTGTCATAAACCGTTTTTGCACAGTGAGCAGCGAAACTCGTACTATTTCATCAAAGACGTGTAGTCCAACAAGATCGCGTTCACCGGACGATCATAGAAAATCACCTGTTAAACAAATGTATGGCAGGCGAACAAAGGGAAATGAATGATGCTCCTTAGAAAACCATCAAAATGTATCTCACAAACCTGGTATTAAACCACAAGCGGGTCTATAAGTCCTGCAATGCTTTGTTATGTTCGTAACCGAAAATCTATTCTCCCCGGTTCCACCATTGCGTCACATGTGAGTCACGTGTCAACTTATCTGAACGGCGAGAACCAGTTGATATAGCCAATCAAATAAGCATGTACAGCATCTTACAGGTGATTTTCTATGATCGTCCGGTGAACGCGATCTTGTTGGACTACGCGTTTTTGATGAAATAGTACGAGTTCCGCAGCTCACTGTGCAAAAACGGTTTATGACAGCAAGAAATAAGGATGTTTTGTGGATATTTATATTTAAGTAGTGTGAGGGTGTATCAGCTGGAATTTTAACGTAACAAATAAGACTTGTACGGAAGCTGATAATGACCATGTACCAAAATTGCCATTTTGACAGCTGCAGCTCTTGTCTATACATAGGGGTTACTATAACCCAGACCACCCCAAAACCATTATGTGATGTACCCCTTTGATTGTAATCATTTTGTTTGATATATATATATATAAAATTCACTGAGGCAAAATGAAGGGCTATATGACCGAAGAATAATGCAATCGATGAGTGAAACAAACTTAGATAAGCATAAAAGAAATTAGTCCCAATGCGTGACTCTTAGTTACCTCCCCTGGCGGTCCGTCCACAGGGTCACAAGCAACGACTGTTTAAAATCGGCGTAATCGAGGTACTTCAGTCTTTCAGACATGATTGCTGGCGAAATTAATTTTTTTTCTGAATAGCAATTCTTGTGCTTGTTTTGTGTTATACGCGATATGTCATGTCATGAGCACTTCACAGTACCTGAAGAAAGTCATCCACTGACCTATCATTATCGATTTGTTTTTCGCCATTTGTGACGTCACAACTTTATTACATCACTATTTCATGTACCGCTTTGTACCGATACCGGATAGAAGATAATGGGGATCACAACATCTTAGGCTGATTCTAAGTGTATTAGCGCAATAGTATTTGTATATTTACAACGATTTAAAATAGAATTACAACCTTTGAAAACAAAACAGATCTTGGGAAAGATCTATTCATATCTATTCTCATGTGCTTGTTCCTTCACGAAAATCTGAATAAAGTTTGGTGGAGAAATCGAGCACGACTTCACACTGTGCTAAATGATGTACGTCCATGCATTTTAAATATATGATAGTTGTTTTTCTGTAGTTTTTATGAATATGTCAAATAACGTTACTGTTCATGAGATAAATGTATTACATGCAGCAAATTAAAATATTTCTTTCCTTTTTTATACTGTGAAAATTCGAATATGAATCACTAATGATTACCCGGCTGAGTTGGGTGTAATATCAGACTGAAATGAAAGCGATAATTACGTAACGAGTTGGTCTAATATCAAATTGAAATGAAACGAAAGCGATAATTACGTAACGAGTTGGACTAAAAAGAAATAAACGCATTACCAACATTGTCGTCTGAAGCCCTAACGGTTAGTTTACCAATCGTCTGTACCTCACTTAGACAAGTCTCTACTCTTCTGTTCACCTCAAAAACCAGAGTTTCCATACTTTTGGCAGCAACTTGTCTGACACAATCATTTCCCTCTGAAATCTTCTCTTCACCAACCTTAATCTCTACAAAAAGCTGAGCTTCATTGTTACTTCTAAATTGTTTAAGCTTGTCAAGTTGCTGTGACACATCTTTCAGTATATCATCGATTTTCTTGCTGCTAGAAGTTATTTTGTCTGTAATCTCTTTATGCTTGTCCTGTACATCTGTTATTGATTTTTTCTCCAACTCTTCAAGTGTGGCTATAATGCGTTTCTTAAACACATGTATGTCATCCAGTATACCGTCTCGTTGCACATTCAACTTCTTCAATTCATTTTGCATTTTGGACTTCAGATTCTGCAAATCATCTTTTACTTTTTCCAAAGATGTTTTAGTTTTGTCCTTGTCCTTTGTCTTGAGAAGTCCTTTGTCAATGTTCGGGATATATTCTACGCCTTCACAGGATCTGAAATAAATAGTGAATGATGACAGCAGCTATTCTTTCATCCTTTATCAGCAAAGAATATACAGCTGGACCTGTATTCATCAACATTTTATGCTAAAATTACGTTTGCCCGATATTTGGAAGTTAAGGCAATTTGAATGTTTTGAGATTTGAAGTCTAAGTCTAAATTTCAGACTTAAAATGTGGATGAATACAGGCACTGTACAGACAAAAATATGAAAGTATTAGACAAAATATAAGTACAATAGTACGAAGAATGCAGGAAAAATAGCAACCACTTTTAAATCTCTGTAAGACGTAAAATAATAAATACGACACCACACATTTAAGCCCATGTCTTCAGTTCTTACATGTACATATACATAATTTGCCACCAGTTAAATATAGATAGTGCGCGTTGATACTGTTATCAAACAAAATTTAAAATATAAAATTACAAAATATAAGAAACAAATCAAAACTGAGTACATAACATTCTAAAGGAATTGGCATCACATGATGTGAATTATTGATTGTCCGAATTCTAAAAATCGGTATATTTGTGAAGACACATCTATCTAATACATGTATATTTGCAACATTAAGTTAATGTTCGAATTTAACCACAACATATACTAAAAACTCTGTCGTGAACCTGGTTGGTTTTCTTACTTGAAACATTTTTTCAGAACTCGTGGAAGTAATTATTTTATTTGCGAAAAATACAATCAATATTTTACTACAAGGCATCAACGACACCGCATTTTAATAATATGCAAGATAAGATACCATTGGGCAAGTTCTCGTTATTTGTTAAACGAA
>NW_026459574.1:0-28408 GCF_021730395.1 Mercenaria mercenaria
GCTGTACATTGTGCATTGCAATAGACAAATATTGTATTTGTTATATAATACATACAAGTGTGTTACCGGCTGATATCATCATGCACGGGAGAATCTCAGAGAACGTAATTTGGTAGCGAACGTGCCTCATAGAGACAAGTTTACTATCAAATTACGTTCCCTGAGATTCCTTCAAGCATGATAATACTTGCCGGTAACGCACGCGTATGTTTTGTCTAATTGATTTACCGCATGAATAAAAACAGTAATTCGAACTGAAATACATTTTAAAAATATCTAGAATATAAAATATTTAAATTAATAACAACAAAAGATAATGTCATATTGTACCATGATCAGAGCAGGCATTTTTGTCTGACATGAATATCTTCACATATATATGATGGCTTTTATTTCTACAATAATGATTGTAAAACTAAAGTTATCAGTGTTGAATAAGACGATAGCCGCACTTGAATCGGGGTATTGCAAGACACCATGCGACAATATTCGATAAAAGAAAAAGTTTCAGTTTGCATCAATGTGTGGCAATTTTCTGCAAAAAAATAGCTAGCATTTCATTTTCGATTTTCACATGTCAAAATAAAACGTAAAGTTGTTTACAACCAAACGTGACAGAGTTTACGCCTCTATACTCGGAAACTGCATTTATAATTTTACAGGAGTGAGAAATGCAGACAAACTATACTTACATAGCATTTTGAATATGTTCAACATCTAACACACTTTGCCTCCTTAAATTCAATCTCTGTAAATGAACTTGACGAAAGATGAAAAAGAATCACGAATCGAATGGTTAATTATTTTGTTTTTGGCTAACTAGCAGCTGTGATATAGGACCATCATCAATAAAATCATTACTTTTGTCTGCATAAATTCCTATCTTGAGGGCGTTGTTTGAACTTTGAGAGATGTAGTTCTTAAAGCATACCTTCTAATTTCTAATTTTGAGCATGCGCATGCGTACCGGAAGGCGATCGTGCGACAATGAAAACGCAACAGTACGATGGAGAAAACGCGACAGTACAATGGTGATAACGCGACAGTACTATAATGAAAATGCATAATTACGCAAACTGAAGAATTGGGCAAAAATCGATTCTATTATCTTTCCTTGTTTATTGAGATCAACGCTATACCTTGTTGTCTCCCTTCGACCGTCTAGCTAAATACCGGTCACTATCGGATATTTTTAGCGAGTGGTTTGGCTATCTCCGCTTATCGTATCACGGGAGGTGCCGATCATAAAAAAAAACAAGGATTATATCTCCTGTAAAAACGTAGTGAGACGGGTGATTTATTTTACACCAATTTTAAGTACCAGTAAAACAACAACAGCAAATATAGTCATCAACTTGGTTTAATTCTGTTTTTCAATAATGTAAAATACGGAACGGAAAAAAAGAAGACACTACGTTATTTATTCTTTTATTTTGCATAGTCAAAGAGCTATAAAAAAAGTGTTTATACTTCTTTGGCATAGTATATGAAAATATGATCAACACTATATTATCTTCTTTATATTTTTTACATTAAAGAAACTGACACATAAAAACAAATATAAATACACAAAATCATGTACATTAGGCGAGCATAACATACATGTACATGAAACTACTATTATCTTAAAAAATAGAAAGCAGGAAAAAAAATAATATATATATTTTAAAAGTGCTTACAAACTTGACAATTTCATTTTCAGTTATTATAAATAGATGTGAAATGCGATTTTTTATTATTATTATTAATCATATTTAACTTGTCAAAATTAATTTTGCTATGTAATGAACATTTGAAAAACATATTGTCACACACTGATGAAAAATGAACAGAAAAACAAACTAGCAAACATACTTGACAATGTAAAAGGTATCTTTTTATGGCACCAGAGCCTGTTAATTGGAAGTGTGACCTATTTGCCCCCTAGCTAGTCATTGTGTAATAAAGTAAATTGCGAATTATGACTTCTCAAGGTTTCTCAAAAGGGACTGACTGACTAATTTAATAAATGTCAGATTTTTAAAATAAAAAGTGGAAAACCTAAGAATAAAACAAGCACGCCATAGAAAAAAGTCTTTTAGAAAAGATTTAGGATAAAGTGACGCTAATGTAGTGTAAATGTTATTCATAATAACTATCACGAATATGTTTACTATATGAAAAGGGGATTACAGATTTTTCATCTTTTAGCGCGCGCTATACCTTCTTGAGATTAGCTGTGCGTACATTCAGTTCAATTCAATTTTGATTTATTGCATAAATACAATGCCTACAGCAAGTGAAAGCATTATATAATATGAAGCAGAGAAAGAACATAATAATTTTCAAAAGAGACAATAAACCAAACTTGAAAGAGCTATAAAAAATTAAAAATGTATTTTATACTTCTTTGAATAAACTAATAAATCAATAAACTACAATGTTTCACAATGTTGTCACAAAACTTCTATAGTATAATATTTTCACTCTTAGGCGAACTTTTAACACGTGTTCTATATAGCTATACTTTAATATCGAACAATCAACCTGTATTCCGAAAAAATTCTGTTAATCAAAAACAATTAAATACTCAATCACTGTTCCATTATCTTATGTATCTAACAACATTTGTACTTGAAAATGAAAAAAACAAAATTTATTGTGTATTTAAGTCTCGTTCATTAAACATGTTAAAATTTTCAAAATGCTCTTACGCAGTCACCGAGAAGATTATTGTCTGTGCAATAAAAAGACCTGATCGTCCCTAATCCGCTAATAAACTGAAGGTGTTGATAAACAATAAACCTGCACAAAGCTGTTAATTGGTAATAAAAAATATCGAAAAGCGCTTTAATATGGCTGTTTCAGAGGCTCCGAAAACAATTTACTCAAATGTTGCATTATATAAATTCTTTATAATATGGGGTGTATACAACATTAAAGAAATTGATAAGCTACACATGAGATTTTGTAAATACATTTTAGGAGTAAGAAAACAGACACCAAACTATGCGGTATATGGACAACTTGGTAGGTTTCCTTTGTCAGTTTTATGTAAAGAAAGAGCACTTAAATTTTGGTTAAAATCCATAAGAATACAGGCTCTCCTATACACTCACTATATGTTGACAATTATGATAGCCCCAATCCCAAGTCTTGGAGTAGATGTATAAAATCAATTATTGAAAATTTAGGATTTTCTTATGTCTTAATAGACATCAACCCCAGGGTAAACTACATATCTTTATTTAAAAGACGATTAAGGGACCAGTTTATTCAAAACTGGTATGCTTCTATTTCTGATATGCCAAAACTTGACTATTATAGAAAATTTAAATCGACATTTTGTTATGAAAAATACCTAGACCTTATAACAAATGATAAATTACGTAAAGAACTTACTTGTTTTAGACTTTGTTCTCATTCTCTTGAAATTGAATTTGGGAGATATAATGGTACTCATAGAGAAAGTCGTTTATGTAAACTTTGTAATCAAAGATCTGTAGAATCAGAATATCATTTTCTTTTGTGTTGTAACAGATACACTGATATACGCAATAGATATCTAGGGCCAATTTCCTGGCCGTGATTAAACAAATTTTCAACAATTATGTCAACAAATAATAAGAATATGTTGTTTAGAACTGCAAAGTATTTGAGAGATGCAATGAAGTTCCGTATCGATACCTTTGTTACTACAACTGTTTCTTAATTTTGTTATTTGAATAAATTTTGTGTGTTCACTTTAATGTCTGTATATACGACATATACATGTATTTGCCATTTTTCACATTGTATTATATTGTTAATGGCCAAAGGCAAGAATATTGCCGATTTGCTGTGAATAAAAACTTGTAAACTTGCTTTATAACATATTTATGGTTAAAACTTAAACTAAGGGGTATAAGTATAATTAAACGAATCTTTAAAATACGAGACAGTGGTTTAGAAAGAAATATATATAGTTGCAACGTGCATCATGTCTTAATTTTTTTTTTATTTATTAACATGATACGTAAACATCTTTCTCTGTAACCATTATTTTGCGGAAAGCTTGTAATTCCCAAAAACTATGGTTCGCCTTAATATAACTGAAATTGACCAGACGCCAGGCTCCGCCTACAGGTCACGTGGTACCACAAAATACTAAACCTCCGACATTTAGATCGATAATGGCTGCTGCTGCTACTTTACGCGATATTTCTGAAGAGATTGGCAAGAAATTTCTGTCTTATTATGTGTCTTTAAAACATTTAGATGAATTTCGAGAAAGTACTGTTAGGAGTCTTACATTGATAGTTTTGGGATTTTCCGACATTCGGGGACGGAATTAGTTGAGAAAGCATGTTTATTCAGAAGACAAAAGAAGACGGAAGAAGGCTACTCGACGACAATTACTGATGATATTTATTGTTGAAAATTTTGTGTTGCTTCTTTAATAAATCACTGACAAGTTTATGCGTGTTTTTATTATTATAAAAATATTTGTTTATCATTCAGTTTGATATTTTCTTAGTATTTTCTCGACTTGTACTCTATCAGTACTTATGCCCCGTGTGCAAAACTGGAAAAAGTGCATTGAAGGATAATGATACATTTACATTTTAGGTATAAATAGCCCTTCTCCCTCAACCTAAAAAAAAGAATTCACATCACCGATGTCTTTCCAGGTACATGTTGATCGAGGCAACTGAAAAGTTTGGGCACGAATAATGTAGCACTTTTAGTTCATATTTTTACTACTTGAACATTTTGGCACTTTCTCTTCACAGTTTCTCGTTATGTAAATGCCCAATAAGAAGTGTTATGGCTGAGAAATAAACCAACAATGCCTAGTTTATCTTTGGCCTACGATGTGTCTGCAGAACCCGTAGACTGCCCGTAGACTGCCCGTATCCTCCTTTCTGTGTGACCGCGGAGGCAGTGGGGGAGGGGGGCGGGGGTATGGATGTGCGATTTTCGTACGGGCTCCGCAGCCTCTACAACTTTGTTTAGCGAAAAGTTATACATATTTGAATTAATTGAAAGCCCGTAGACCGTAGACATGTCGTAGGTGGCACTGCACAATCTCCGCACAGGCATCGTTAGGAGGCCATGCGCTGATCGTGCAGCCAACGCACGATATTCCGTGGACAAAGTGCCTAAAAGAAATCGTACGGAGATTGTAGACACATGAGACCTTCGCACGGCACTCGCAGAGCTGCCACAAGGTTCCTGCTTGCTGCAGTACCAAATGAAATCGTATGGATATTGAGCAATCATCGCGCGGCCACATCATTTCCGTGCGGCGGCCTTTATATGGCATAACATTTTTCAGATGGTTATATATATTGGTCATCTTCAGCACGTAAGAGTTCCGTTGGAAGCCTGCGGTGACTGCAAGAAAACGGCACTGAAATTGCAAAAAAAAAAAAAAAAAAAAAAAGATATGGCACGATGCCCGTATTTAATGTGAACACATACACCGTAGCTCGTAGCCACCTACGATGCCAAATTTAGACTAATTTATCGCACGGCGCCCGGGTCAAATGTGAATTAAGTGAAAGCTAGATATATTAATACCATTGTATATGCAAATATGTGGTAATTTCCGTCGATTTTATCCACTTTCAATTGTCTGTGAGGACGTCCACAAGTCTTAATCCAGCGAAGATACTTCTCAAAACTTTACTTAGGTTTTGGAAAAGGAATAATCTAGGCGTTTAGGGAAGCGACTATCGGACTTGCAAAGTCCCCACTGACACCTTTTTACCATTTCTAATAAGTTTTACTTGTATATATAATCATTTTCGAAAGGAATTTATCAGTTATTTTTATCGGTGTCGAGATCGCAATGTCGGAGGGTAATATTTACATTAACACCGTCTGGAGGTGTGCGTCGAATCAAGCGCATTGATTGGTTGATCGCTTATCGATTTATTGGTTTGATTGACAGCCGGCGTCTGGTCAATTATTCCCGTACTGTTATCACTTAATACTATGTTGTAACAATCATATTTTCTGTATCACCGGCAGCTAAACTTCGGGCGAGTTCGTGCATTTCGGCACGCGTCCGGAAATACCACGGACACGGCAAATAACGAAATAATACAAAAATCACCAACTTTTAAACGTCTAGGGAAGTAAGAAGACATTAAAATAATTTCAAAATAAAAACATATATAAAAAGTTTATTGTCTGTAGAATACTTCAGTAGGATAATAAATATTCTCAAAATATGAATAAAGTGGCTACAGGGAAAAGAATAAGATACGTATCACAGGTTTTTGCTTATTTTTTTCAGTAACTTTATGCCGTAAACAGACTGATAGTGATGTTTTTTAATCGCCAAGGGAAGCATTAATTTTTCATTTTAGATAAATAATTTTTGTATCTTTGTAAAGAGAAAAGAATGACGAACACTCAAGAGGATAATAAATATTGTGTGTTCATTCTAATTTAAACAATATTTGTTCAAACATTTTTTCCTTCTTTGTTTCTATTGGAAAATATCAACCAGATAAAAATCGATATCGCACTGCAAGGTGATTTTAAGGGGGATAATTTTACCGATAAGACGACAAATTTTACCTAATTGTTGATCATGGATACTTCGATAACGAAAACGCGATTATACGACAGTATCGAGCATTCGGTATACCAGTGTAACAAGGAACTGGGCGGAGATAAAAGAAAGTTTTGTACAATTCACTGAATCCAATGATCACTCCATGAAACAAAAAATGTTTTACCTATCTCACATATACTTAAATTTTCAGTTCTATGTTTGCAATTTTTGAGTCATGTTTCGAATCCTCCAGTAAAACATGTTCTCTGGTGTACGTTGTGGTCTATTACTCTGGTGGGTGTGTGTTGAGCGTGTCCTGTGATGAATGTTGTGGTCTATTTTCTCAGGTTGTGAAATTTATCCTATACCAGTACAGACACAAAGCGGTTTGAAGAGAGGATCAGAGTGAGATAAAGCCCCGGAAACAGAGAGAGAAAAATCCTTTCTAGATGTAGGCCTCTCCGACAGTCTGATTCTTTAACCTGTCTGGTGTCTGGCATCGATACGCGCGAAGCTATCTTTCTTCAGAAGAACCAGTACCGGCCTCTTAGTTCATAATGAACTAAATCTCTTCTAATTTTAGATTTCCAGGCTAATTTGCACAACGCATGCGCACTTGGAATGAAAAATTGATGGCGCATAGTTTTTGTCGCTGACAAATAAAATATTATATAGGCGCGTATTTGGGTATTTCCTGATAATTTAGAAGATTTTTGATGATGCTTTATCATTTATATACATTTTGCCATTCATCGGTTTTGCACATGGAATGAAATATTGATGGCGGAGGCCACAGGTTTTGTCGCCGATAAATAAAGTATTATAAAGGTCCATATTTGTGAATTTCCAGACCCGTTATTCCATGACCCGAGTCTCGAACACATACGAGCAGGACAAAACCTAACCAATTGGTCAGGGTAATTTTGAACTGCGACATTAAGATAAAACAAATGGACGGAATGACGGACGAACATAAAAATAATCAATAAACTTCCGACTTGACAAATACAATATAAAAATAACGATCTTTTGATGCTAAAGTCATATTCCGTTTTAATCCCTTAAAGCCATTGTGTACAATAAAACCATTATTCATGTTGTCCTTCCGACAGTTAAGAGTTGGTGCGATTCATGAGTATGACATTTCAATTCTCGGAAGGTCTACTCGAGGCCCTCTTGAGTGACACTCACCCAAGTTTGAGTAGAGTGTGAGTTTGAGTAACGACCATGAATATAGCCCAATATCCGTACATTTGTGCAGATTGGCGGGTGAGAATAAATCAGTCTTTACCGTTAGGGAAGTTAAATACCGTAAGAACTTACGGATATATACGAGAATAGGCGAGTCTTGCATGGTAGACATTTCTGACCCTGGTACAACAATTAAAAAAATACAGGCCCGGTCACACCGACTGAACTTTGTTGGAGCGTTCCTGGAGCGGTGAAAAATTTTCATCACCGCTCGTTACCGTTCACCACCGTTTAACAGAAGTTGGCCCCCGTTAAGGCAACGCCGTATACGCTCGGCCACCGCTGATGGTCCCTCCTGCCGCTCCGAAAGTTTTGAGCTGCACAAAATATTGCGAGCGGTGAGGAGAAGGCAATTTTCCGCTCCGGCAAAGTTCACCACCGCTCTAACAACGCCCAGTCAAGTTTGGCACCGCTAGACGCAAGTTCGTGGACGCTTGGGTCCGCTAGGCCAACGCAGAAAACTTGAACGCTGGACCACCGCTGCTTCGCCAGCTTTGCCCGGGCGGTAATTAAACGTTGCACAAACTTTGGTGGAGCGTTTGTAAGCATTTTACGAGCGGACACGGGGTTGCTGGAACGGTGTCGGGCGTTGAAGCAGCGATCCATTGCGGTGATGAACTTTGGTTTGGCGTTGGTATGGAGGTGTCGGAGCCGGACCAGAATTTGGCTATAAATACGGGGAGAAATGGACCAGGAGCCCATTTGGAATTGAGCTGCCGTTGAGTGCAGACCTCATTTATATCGAATTTGCTCAAAGTTACATTAAAACTGTACTACCATGGATGCTGAGAGACATGCTATGATTGGTGCACTAGTCCAGCAGCAGAATCAGAACCTCCTCAGATTGCAACAAGCTGTTGACAGAAGGAGAAGATAGAGAAGAAGGAGAGACAGAGTTGTGTGGGTCAGACAGTGGATACTGAGAAGGCCTGAACATGGACTGTATGACAAGCTGATCCGTTCAGCTCCGTAGTCAAAAGCGGTATGCCGCTAAACCAACTTTAAAACCCCGCCGAGCCAACGCACGCATGCGCGGAACGCAGCTCTATCAACGCTCGCGTCACCGCTAAACCAACGCTCGCTACCGCTCGCTACCGTTAAACCAACGCTAAAGCAACGCCGGCTTCAGCGGTGCACCTCTAAGGCAACGCCCGTGTTTTCGATTTTTTTCCCATTTTGTGCGCGGTGACGAGCGTTGTCTAAATTCCGCCCCCTCTCCCTACCGTTGAAGGAACGCTCCAACAAAGTTCGGGCGGTGTGACCGGGCCTTAATAAAGGATGTTACTTTAAAATAATCTAGTTGGTTACAATACATTTCAGACAATCGAAGGTAAATGTATGCTTGTATGATGTTAAGTTATAAGCTGAACACCTCTTAAATACAAACATGTCCAATTTCACATTCCTATAACTCGTCCACACATTCACTATCATTCTAAAGTACCAGTCTGGTGATATGCATACGAAGGTATTTTAAACTTTCATATATTTACAACCTGTCTACAAATTCGAGCAACATCTGGTAGACTTGAAGACACATATGTCAAGTATTTTACAATTTAACTTGTTCATAGTTCTAAAAATATCATCATAATAGCCTCAATTAGAAAACGCTGAAGAAACCTATTATTTTGTTTGCCATTTCTGTTCTGACGTAACATATAGAGTGGCATTACAAATATTTTACTTTTTTCATGTCTATGATGCGTCGACATATTCCACGTACATGTACATCTTTATGTACCATTCTGAAAGAAATCTACATGACATAAAATTACAATTGACATATTGATAAGTTTAGACCGCACATTATAACCATGACATACCAACCTTGAGGAATCTATACACCAGCATTTTACAAGTTCACATGCTTATAACATATGTGCCAAATATCAAGAAGTGCTAATTAAAAAAAAAAAAAACCTTTATTAAAGCACTTCACAATGTCACATATTTATTATAATGAATTGTTTGACAATCGATTGACAGTCTAAATGTCGACCAAGAGAAGGTATACGGACCATTGTAGACATATACAACATATATAGTTATCTACTATTGTTACAAACAAGGCTGGCTGTATTCTTTTAGTAGTTTAATAAACATAAAGACCAACCATAGGATGACTGTACTTGTTAGTGTTTCTATTATCGTAATTACACATAATATTCATCAAAAACTGAATTGCAAAGTGAAAGTGACATAATATTAGGACGAGTCAATAAGTTTAATGTCTTAAAACATAGAGAAAAGTGGAAGTTTAATTCTATTTAGTCATTGTAACAGTAGTTAAAGTTGGATCACATGCGAGGATACAGTGCAACATTTTTAACAAGCTATGTTTTAGAAATAATTCGGAGAGATATTTACTGTAGAAAATACTGTAAGTTTGCAGATGAAAATTTGAAAAGTTTCAAAATGTAAACCTTTCATTTTTATTATATCTGTACTGTGTGTTATCTAAATGATTTTCATGAAGAATTTATGGAAAATGGGAAGTAAGCCTTTAGATTTTCATCGGGCTTTAACGTTGCATCATTTCATTTAATTTCTCCATGACATCACTTTCCTAAAACACAGAATAGTTTACAAATTGTTATTAATCAGGCAGTATCAAGGCGGTAACTACCTGTATATTGTTTCCTGCATATTGTGAGATTTGTTCTGTAGCAGTTTGCGTCTGTTCCGTGTGTTTTCGGATACCGCTTGTTATTCTGTCGTTTGGGTTGTTCTGTTCCAATCTGATATGATTTGGGTTTTGAACAAAAAAAACAACAAAAAAATACAACAACATAAAATTGAAATAAAAAAAAAAGTTGTCAGGATGTAAAACTCGAACTACTTTCATTTTCAATGACGGTAATTACATACATCCCTTGGCGTTACCAGAATATCTATCACCCTAGTCTTTGATATCAACGGAAAAATGTATATAGCACAAAAAGGAGTCTTTACGAATAGCGACTTAAGTGAAACTATTTTAGGAAATTAAAATTTGGACGGTCATTGATTTAAGCAAGTCGATATACAAATTATGTATGCACGTCATTTTTGGACTAGATGAGAAACAGTAATAAAATACATTTACCTTTTCTTCATTGTTTGTTTATATTTCCCCCATAATTGATAACCTTGCAATCAATATAAGATCGAAGATGTGAATAATTTTTTCATGTAAAGTAGCTAATAAAACAGTGCTGTTTTCTTCTTTTATATACTAGAGCATATAGACACTAGTTTATGGACTTACAAACGGACAGAAGTTAAGGCATTGCTTTGAAGTGTAACTATAATCCTTTGAAACGGTATCATTTGAAAATAATATAAGCCAAAAATTGGGACAGGTGAAAACAGCGGTATGTACATGGTACAGTCAAACTACGTTTTCACGAACTCGGATTATTCGTACACCACCATTCTCTCGAAATCGTCGTCAATTTCTGGAAAATATACTGTATAATAAATTCTGTTTGATAATTCGAATAACCGATCACTCGAACAAAGTGTGTTGGTCCGGTGAAGTTCGAGTTAATGAAGTTCATCTGAATTGTTGTTTCTTCTATAATTTCTGTGATTTCATTGGTTTCTATTCGTGTTTAAGACCTATTTTTATTAATCTCAGCCTACAATTTGCGTCAGGGGAACTGTAATTTTAATTGATCAACATTTGCCGATGCTCTGTTCTGATGCCTCCGATGTGAGGAAGCCATACAGTTGCCTGGCGGAGGGTTGGTGGTTCTAGCCAGGTTACCGTCCGTGATAGAACATTGCCCGGAGAGGTACCATTGGTCTTACTCCTCCATTAAAAGCTGGAAAAATCGCCATAATTCCTATATTGTGTCTGTATGTATTTCAAACAAATATATAATGTAATTTATAGGTTTTCATATTTCTATCCTTTTTAAATCTAAGTGTTTTATATTCTCGTTTAATCAAGGTTCCACATAGTCCTGAAACAAATGATATGCGAGAAAAAGTTTTCATTTAAAATGATTTCAATGAAAAACGTATAACGACATTACGAATACTATGCTAAAAATACACTACTGATCACTTTAATTTTCAAACTAGCTTTAAATATATCTTATTTTGTAATAATGTTATTTCATATGTGTTGATTCAAAGTATCAGTATACAAGAATATTTTTAAGACACATGTTTAAAATCAAGAATGAATACATAAAGTCAAGCCTTTATCATTCAGTCGTCTATGTGAACAGCAGGGACATGCATAAATTAATTATTTTGAATACTGCAGTCTGAAAAAATATATCAAGGTGGGATAATTCTGTTAAATACCACCCGACTTGGTTTATTTCATTTTCTAACCCTCCTACAGACAAACGTTCTACATATATCATATGGCCTTGGAGAAGTTACTTTTATCCGGGTGTCATTCAAAACGCCGTACCGACCAGCGTTTTAATAAATCAATCAGCTGACAGATTATACGGTTAAAAACAAGCTTGAAAACAATGAGTCCCAGCACAAATTAAACGTCCTTTCTATCTAAATATTACACCATACTTTGACGTTGTTATTGCAACTTGTTTGTTAAGAATGTATTCCGGGATGTAATTAAATAACACAGACCTGCCCGAGAGGAAGGCCAGCGCAACAGGTGTTATTACATTCCTCAGTCAGACAACATTCAACATCACACTCGGTCGCATGTGTTATTTATGTAATCTATAGTTTTAAGTAATCAGCAATAAATGCCCTGTCTTTAATAAAATACTTCTGAATTAAAAGTACCACTTTGGCCGTACGGTCGTTTGTTTTATTTTATTCGAAGTATGGTATGATATATAAAAAGGAAGGACGAATTAGTTTTTGGTGAAACTCATTTTGCAATACGATGGGTAAAGAGGGACTGCTCCTCTCTCTCGTGTGTAACAGCCATGCATGAAGACCTGGGCAGGCGTTCCCTTGAACATCGCAGACCATACAGCAGGTTCATACATGTTTGCCATTGTTCTGCTTCGTTACATTCTATGCTTCTAAAGGTTCTTTTGTACAATTTTTATTGCAACATATACCTTAACCTAGTTGCAGTTAATCTACTGCCATATATCTGAGTCCCTCATAGGTTAACAAGCAGACTTGGATTCATTTTGTTACAAAATTTATTAATTAATTACAATTAAAATAGAAACGCTTCAATTACAATTACAATTATAATTACTTGATTTTTAAAGAAACTATTAATAAATTACAATTATTTAATAAAAAATATTATTTTTAAATATTTGGCAATATATTCACAAATAAAATGGGTTACAAAGTTTATGTAACTTTCAGGCTACCTTGTACTCTGACGAACAGTATCGGCATTTTGCTTTAAAATTTCAACAATAATCCTTCGATAATATAATTAAAATGTTTTAACGTGCTAGAATTCATGTTGTGTGGACAACAATCAAATGTGAAATGTCAAGTACACTCCTTTATCTTGCCTCCTACAAGTTTCTTGCATTTCTATTGGTCAATAGACGTCACGTGGAGACAGGATATATTCCATATCCTGCTAGTATATTTCAGATATGAATTTTGATTAAAACAAAATGGCTGCCACACTGTTGGCGTAATTGAATCAAGACAGATTATTTATTAGCTCCAGCGATAGTAACGTTTCCGAGAGTAAATTTAGTGATTTCTTGACGAGTTCATACTACTTAAGTTTAGGCTCATGAAGCTTGACAGAAGTTAGCCATAAAAGCGGAATAACTCTGTATGGGATACACGGACGTGGAAATCTTGTTTTTGAAGTCAAACACTTAAATCATCATTAATTAAAGGCATTGACATATTTGCTACTCAGCAGTTTGATGTAGGATCATTTAATCTACGTGCAAGATAAATGATTTAACAGGAAACGGGATGAAAACCGAAGTATCAAGACATTTATGACATCGTGAAATCCGGTAACTTTCGAAGGGATGAAACCAGAAGATTTTTGAATGTTTCTGATGTAAACCGGTTCATAATCTGTGTAAATGAGCTTTTGTGTTTTGTGATTTAACCAAAACACAGGTCATTGTGCATTTTATGGCTTGTGTAAATCAACTATAAACAAAACGTGATGACTAAACAAATGATTGCAGGATTCCAGTCTGCACTGAAAGTAGCTTTGTTAATTTACAACATGTGTTGATTATAGCATGTAAGCAAGCGCTAGTCGGCAAGATAAAATCGTTACACTGCTTGTTGGTGACAGGATACATAATATACGGTGTCGAGGAAATCCATATCAGGCTCGAGCTTCAAGCAGTATAACTAATAATATTCAGGCAATGTTTTATACCCTACATTGTGAAAACACAGATTTTAAACACTTCTTACTTACCCACTACATCAAAGTTTCTTTCTTCTGGCTAATTATACTAGAAGTTATTGCGCTTCATTGGCTTAATATCCATCAGTGGTCTAGCAACAGTTTCAGGTTCATATCCAGATTACATTAATACCTCTTTAAATGACCAACAAGTGTAAAATTTATACCCCTAGGAGATAACAGCTACTGCACAATAACCTGTATTGTTGTCAATATTTAAAGAGAATTCCTTCTTGTTTTAGTTTTTATGCGCATTTTTCTGTGCAGCCAATACTATCTATGGAAAATTTAGGTGAAGTCAACATTTGATGAAAAATGTGACATACAATCTAAAATATGAGGAATCTGGTGAAAAATAACATTTTCAATAAGTTTTATCAGTAATCAAATGTTGATACTGGTTTATGTTGTATTGACATTTATCATACCTAACATGTTTTTATCCGCATCTTTCTGTGCAGCCAATACTATCTATGGAAACTTAAAGTAAAGTTAACATTTGATGAACAATGTGACAGACAATCTAAAATTTGAGGAATCTGATAAAAATTTAATTTTTCAATAAGTTTTATCAGTAATCAAATGTATCATACAATTTTCCCTTTGTGGCTGTGTGTGACAGCGCATTTCAGTACAAAGACTGTATTGTTTATATAATGTAAGACAATAAGCTTTGAATTGATAAGACAATATCTCCTTTCTGATCATTAAGT
The DNA here is from genome assembly GCF_021730395.1 of Mercenaria mercenaria. Classification (NCBI taxonomy): domain Eukaryota; kingdom Metazoa; phylum Mollusca; class Bivalvia; order Venerida; family Veneridae; genus Mercenaria; species Mercenaria mercenaria. The sequence continues at coordinate 14,825 of NW_026459574.1, forward strand.
ATTCATTTATTGAAAGAATTAAGAATTTTCTAAACTTCTAGCAGATATAATCAATTTGGTCAGGTTCAGGCCATTTTTTCGTCAGAACAAGTGTTGTATTCAAGCGGTCCTAACATACAATTTAGCCTGGTGACCCATACATTTTTTGGCCATTTTTGTCCACATTACAATTATCTATACACAAGGAAAACAGGAAAAAATCTGTCAAACAGATTTTTAACGGCTGAAAAAAAAACAACAACAACAAAACAAACAAACAACATTTCTTTTCTGTGTGTATTTTTCATTGAAACAATATCACAACGTGAATATGAATCAAGATTTGTTTTTTTCATTTGTACCCATCATTGTCATAATATATTATTACAAATATGACTATTATATGAAATAAGTATATTAAATATGTAAAAAAGAATAAACTCTATTGTACTGTTTTGATTTCATGTTTTTGATGGTAATTATAAAAATGCAGGAAATTACAAAAATGTCAACAAAAAAAACAACAAAAAAACAAACAAACGCTAGGAACTTCAGCAACAGTGGTTATGTTCAAAACAATTTATTTCACAAAAACAAGTCTGGTGACTTATTGTTTTTAAATTGTTCGTTGTTTCCTGCACAAAGTTTCTTATTATATATGTGAAAATGATGACAAAAACCTATAAAGAAAAAAACTACAGAAATTCTCTTTAATTGCCATATGTTTGTGACAGTTTGCTACTTCCAACTGAAGAGTACTCGAATTAAATTGACATCTGCATATACTGGATTTTAATTAATTATTTACAATTAAAATAATTGATTTTTGTCTCAATTGTAAATTATTTTCAATTGATTGAAAAACTGTGATTAATTATAATTAACTAAGTTATAATTGTTATTGGTCCTAGGTCTGCTAACAAGAAACATGCACCCTCTATCTCTACGACAAATCTATGTTTCCTCTGACTACCACAAGTACTCATTCTTTCCTCACAACCTTTTACTTTGGCAGAAACACCCCGGTCACATTGCCACCCTGTCCGGTTATGATCAGTTCAACGGGCGGTTGTAAAGATGCATTATTAGTCTGGCCTCCGGTGTGTTTACTTTTATCCGTTAATTTTTCTCTCACCATTGCCATTTTAATCATGACTATAACCCTTTTCCAGTCTCACTTATCCTGATATTTTTTATTTTCAGGTTTTATCTCTCTCTATGTTTTTACTAATATTCCGACGTGCATTTATTTCCTGCCTTTAAAATTCACGAGAGGGGTTGGCAGCATTCAGAAATAGATGAATGGATGGATGCATGCATGGATATGCCTGTCCCATTTAAACATTGAAACCATGTTGTTGGCAAAAATTTCAGTTACTAATAGCCACCAATATGTAGAATTTTCTTCTTCTCATCCTATGTCTTGTAAAAGGAGTATTCCTCTAAGTCAGGCAAAGCGTTACAGACGTCTTACCTCAGATGATAATTCTTTTGTACAGGAACTAGAGACTTTAAAAACATTTTTTATCAAAAGAAATTATCCCAAAGGCATGTCGATAATTAATAAATATTTTGATAAAATAAAGTCAATGTCTATGGATGATGCACCAATTAGTAGTAAAACAGATGGCTCTTCTAATAACATAATTCTTTTTGTATGTACATACAATCCATCTCTCTGGGGAGGTTTTGAATATGTACTGGAATTTATTACAACTTTCTAATAGGCAGAGTGTTCAGTACCTTTCTAAATTCAAGCCTGTTGTTGCTTACAAGAGACCTACTAGTTTAAATGATATTCTGGTTCATTCTTCTTTTACAAGACCAAGTAGGTTTGGTCAAATTTCTAAATGTAATAGAGCTCGCTGCTCACATTATTCAACTATAAATGAATCTAAATTTTTTACATCTCTTGCAACTTTGAAAAACTACAGAACAAGAAAGAGTCTTTCATGTAGTTCCAAAATTGTAATTTATGTTATCACATGTAAAAGGTGTAATTTTCAATATGTTGGACAAACCAACCAGATGTGCTCTAAACGCATAAACGCATGAAGAGTCATCGTTTTGATATAAACCATTATCCCGAATCTTTAACTATTGTTTCTGAACATTTTAATTCCAACCTTCACACAATTGATGACTTTTCATTCATGCCCATAGAACACATAAATGGTGATTGGAAACGTCTTGGATGCATGAGTTAGACACAGTTTATTCAAATGGAATGAATGAACTCAAAATATTTGTATTAATACTTAATTTAAGATTTTTAATTTTTATGTTTAACATTTCTTACATTTTTCACTGTATAATCAGTCAATTCTTTAGACTACTTTTGATATATAAAATACAGTAATAAGCATTATGAATGTTCAAGTTTTTTCCAGACTTTTAATATCCTTTTTGCTATCTGCATTTTCTCTGGAAATAATGTATCTTCATAGATCCTTTATATTGTGCATTCCTGTATTAAATGTATTAAATGTATAATGTTTTGATTGTTAAATTACGCCATGCTGTTGCATACGTTTTGACGTCGTTGTTATGAGGTCATGTTCTACATGACGTCATCAACGTTATTGATTGTAAACATTATACCCCTGATGAAGGCATGTCAGCCGAAACTAGTTGGAAATAAATTAAAAACCAGTTTGAAATTGTTCTTCCATTTTCAATTGTATTATCAGTTACTTTAATGGCAGACTGTCAAGGTTACTCTACTTTCCTTATTCTTTGAATATCAATATTTGAACGAATTCATGAATTTAAACAGAGGCCTATGTTTAGCTTTCTATGTACATAATTCTTGACAAATGGCCACATTACATTTTAATGCAAAAGCATAATATTTCAAGCTGCTTGAAGATATGAGTACACTTGGCTAGTTAGTAATTGCTGGTATCTTGTAGTCATATGCCTTTCTGTTTAAAAAAGTCATCCGTCCCTTACCTGTTCATGATTCTAAACGTATATAAGATATTTTAAGTTATTTCAGTTACTTATAAAAATGAAGCAAATTTTAGTTTTCGATTTACATAAATTATTGTTTGAAAAAGAATCGCGATGTCTGTCTCAAATACTACATTAAACTAAACACTAGTAGTTTTTCTGGTGCAGTTAAGGACGACAGAAATTAAAACTTCCGTATTTGTGATAAAAAATACTTGTAAAGTTAAAAGTACTAAACGGCATGTGCGTGTCCAATGTTATCCATTAATTCCATTGATAATAGTATAGAGCTTGCAATCTTAAATCAAAACTGTCAACAACATGGCAATAGGATAATATGAATAATTATATAAGTGCGCTTAAAATTAAATAAAAACTATTTTCTAAACTTTTATTTTGACCCTCAACCTACGCTAGGTTCTAGTTGTTATTCCTTCTCTTGAGAAGGAATATTATAGTTCAATATTTCACTCATGACTGAGCTTCTGATACCGAAATCTGTTGTCATTACAATCTGGCCAATAAAACTCCGTGACCTTAGAAATAACCTCTGACGTTAGACTATTATTTCCTAATTGAGGCGACTCTCTGTCTGAACACGTTCCGTGGATTACTAAACCCGAGGATGTTATTTCCTCCATTCTTGAGGAACATAACATACATTCAGTCGACCAGATATACACATTTCAGCAAATTTAAATGTAAACAACTAAATATTATCGTTACCTTGAAATGCATAGTTAATATATGAAAACAAACCCCATTGCGACCCTTTAATTATGCGCAAAAAAAAAATCACGAATCGAATCGTAAATGATTGACCGGGTCAATGTCTTCTTCCCGCATTTACTCTACTGAAAGTGGTAACAGATTTAATTTGTTGTTGGATTTAACACTTTATGTGAATTGTTAAATAACTAGCGTAAATACTTACTTGAATTTTTGGCAGTATAAAACAGAAATTGAAACCAAAATTTTACAAGATGATTATTTTATATTCATATAGAAGGAACTTCCTAGAAGGAACTTTTGCTATACTTTAACTTGTACAACAAGCTATACTTTATCTCAAAGATGTACAATTTTGAAATTGTACATTTTTCACATACAGAGAGTATTCCATTCCCATAAAAAGCACAGAGATTTACCTAGTAAACATAGTGCATCAGGTACTGAAAAGAATGTAACCATTTATAATAAATAATAATATTCAAATTTTTATGTCCCATGAATTTGATTACGCATGACACAAATGAGCCACTCCATGAGAAAACCAACATAGTGACTTTGCGACCAGCATGGATCAAGACCAGCCTGTGCAGGATCAATGATATTTGCTTTCAAAGTCTACTGAAACTAGATAAACTATGAGCGAAGAGCATGGACCAGACTGCGCGGATGCTGATGGGAAACGCACTATGTTGGATTTCTCATGGCGCGGCTCAAATCATTTAACTTTTCAGTGTCATCCTTTTTCCATTATGAATTGGAAGCCATTTTATATTCAGATTTGTGTTTATTTTTTGGGCAATTTTTCTTCTTTTTTCATTTAATTCACTTGCCTCTTATCAACTAATTATTTACCAATTTGTTGCTTGCCAAACGTGGGTTTTGAGAAATAGAACATGTCCTAATCCGTAAGTCAAAACTTAAGATTTACGAAATCAAGGAATACCATCGTATACATGATAATATCTGGATGTACATCTTATATTTAATTGGCGTTGTACAACATAAACCTACCTCTGTTGAGGGCTTTACGTTACAAAACTTCTAATAATATGCAATTTCCTTTATTTACAGTCTTATGGAAGTATGTCGATGTAAGAAATGTTCAACCAAACGATGTACCTGCCGAAAAGCTGGAATACCATGTTGCATATTCTGCCACTGTAGCAATAGCAATTAAGGGTCATTTGCAAAAATCCCCATGTACTTATTTCTGTAATTTCACTAGTGTGGCATTTGGTTAAACAGAACAGAACAAATACACTTTATTTATTAAAACTTTGCGCATAAAGAAAGAAAGTTTACAAGTTATTTTAGTTTTATAAGATATATTGTGTTCACTATCTTTGTTTTCTTTTTTTAATAATGACTAAAATCCTAATCTAAAACGAGCGATTTTGCAAAAGATTACACGTTTGTATGACGTTTGATTTATTACCACAATTTAGGTGGTTGCGCTTTTAATCTTGGCCAAAATAGTCGTAAGCCTGTTGATAATCTGTATAAAATATTATGAAATATACATATAAGTGTCATCACGCATTGGCATATGTATGACTGATATTAAAACTACTGAAAATACGTTTTTCTCACTCCGTGCTGTATGATGGTTTTACAGGTTACTGGTGATGAATATGAGCTGAAAAGAAAGAAACAGACCAGTAGTAATAAAGAAATCAAAGCTGAGGTATACACGATAATTATGATATGCTGATTTTTTTTGTAGGGATAATACACGTTTTTTCTGTGTATTAACGCCTGCAGAAGCCCGTGGGATATGTTTGTGACCTCGACCAAACGTCTGCAGATGCCCGCGGGATTGTTTGTGACTTAGACCGAAGGCGTTAATACTCAAAACAAACGTGCATTGTCGCTATTCTTGCATGAAAAAACATTACACGACGACTAAATGCATTGTTTTCATATTCGATGACTTTACGATTCCGGTACATTTTTAGTTACCATTCGGTTGTTCTTGGAAACGGTAAACATGTTTTGTCTTTGTCTTTGTTTTTTATGTCTTTGTTTTTTTGAATATCCATAGCCGGGGCACACATAACAACAACACAACCAAAAGCGTGATTTGAAGGTTTTGGAGCATCTTTTTTATTTTTAGTTATTACAAACGTTACATTACACATAATTTTTGATTAACAGGAACATAATTTTAAGAAATTTTAAGAATAACAACTTTACATTCGAATTATTTTGAGTACGAACACACTTAGAGTACGGATGAGTACGAAGCTAGTGACTAGCTTTTGATGTTTATTATATGCATTCTGTGAAAAATCAGGTAAAAACAAACCGACTGATACTAACAAAAATCATTAATATAATACCCCAAAACGGGCAATAGCACAAGTTACACGCGATACTTATTTACTCAAAGTTATTTACAATAATTTGTAAAGGAAGTAAACTCTAAGAGAAGCTAGTGCGTACATTGATGGGGGCAGTACGTTTGGGGTTGGAAACTGATACTGTAACAGCTAAACATACTAATAGTGCTAGCCCTGGCCATTATAAATTAATAGCCACTTTTTTTTTTCAGGGAAAAATATAACAGACAAACTTGGCGCGCGCATAATTCGCGTGCGATTTCGCATTTCAATGAAAAACATAAAACAGGGTATTGATAACTTTTTTTTCATCAAAACACTTGACCACATTTTATTTTTCAGTTATCATTTTTGACCCATTGTGAATTCTTGTCAATAATGGTCATTACTTTTTGTGATGAAAGCTAGGGTTAAGCTAGGCTAAGATTTTAGGGTGAAGTCACTTCTCCCTGAGCTAAGATTAGGGAGAAGGGAAGAGATTTTAGGGATCTATAATGCTACAAGAAGAGGTTATAATGGAAGAAACAAGATGCAGATGCCAAATATCAGTCTGCGCAGAAATACATACATACGTCCCTGGTAAAGCATTTCAAAAATAAAAATCATGTATTAACAGCACGTGAATTACCTTGTTTGCACACGATTTTTCTCCAGTTAATGCATGGGCGGATCCAGTGACAAAAAAGAAGTTTTTTTGCAAGAATATCAAATAAAATGTGTTTTAAATATAACGTCAGTAGCAGATTTGTACCGATTAATATTATAAAGTTATGTCGGTTTTCTCATAGCGAGGCTCATATGTTTTGCAGAAAGTGGCATATATGTATAGGTTACTAGCTTTTTATCGAGAAATAAACACGACCTCTGCAACGGAAATATTTAGACAAGTGCAATATTATTCAACTAAATAGCAAGTGCATATGTCCCGATGCAAAGCTAATAATTAGCTTATATTACATATGTATCTATACATATTAATATTGTAAAATAGTTATCTATTTGTTCAAAGTCTGAAATAAAATTGACAGAACTGACGTAAATAAAAAAGCGTAATGTTAAATTCAAATGACGTTACCAACCCGATATTCAGTGTACGAAATTCAGTCGCCGATATGTAAAATATATAATGAGTAATATTTACCTGGGTAACAAAGCGGTGATATAAAAATAAAAATGTAGTATGACTGTTTTACAGTATATTAAATGACAAGTTAATTTATCACACAGTGCTACAGTTGGAGTGTTTGTGGTACCTACAGCTAACTAAGTCCTATATTTCACATATTTTTACAGTGAAGAAAAAAATATGTTTTAGTAATAGCAGAAATTAATTTTGACTGTATCCTGTATAAGAAGATACATGTACATTAAATTCTATATATGAATCATTTAATGAGAGGGTCCATGTTTTCCAGGTTGCTGTGATTGAATAGACAAAGAAAAAGGTGTTTATTTGAATTCCTGCTGATAATGGTATATGGTGTTTTCAAAAAGGCCAGTTGGATGCGGTTTCAATATAAATTTTGCATTGCGAAAGCTTAACAAGAAAGATGAACTTGAAATTGACTTAAGTTATATGATACCTATTTTTTTTAGAAAATCAACAGAGACACAAATTTATTGGGGAGACGGAAAGGGACCATACCATCAAAACGTGTAACGGCTTACTTTACTCTAAGTAAAACAGTGTTTGTTTCAAATTATGGACCATCATGAACATATGTTATGATCCGTAATTGTGGCATGTCTGCAATTTTGCGCTTTGTTCATATCTGATTCATTTGCTTGTATTATTGTGTTGTTTTAGATGCTGTATTGTAAATTTCTATATAACAGAACCTGAATACAAAAACTAGTGCACCATTTATATAGTAATTTGCCTTATCAATTATAAATGTCTACATCTGAAAGAAACGAAAGTAAATCATTCTGGAAATGTTCTAGCTATTTCTAAAACTAAATGTATTCAAAATACCATTTCCACGTAATATTTCTGTTTCAAAACTCATTTAAATAGAACATTAGAAATCTAATATCTGATTTACCTTTAAATTGTTCTATTTGTATTAAAACATATAACAGGATATTGATTAATTAAAGAGCACTTACTAGTATCGTTATGTAATACAGTTTAAAGCACGAACCGTTGTCTTACTAATTAAATTTACTATTTCTTGTTGAATATATTTTACTTGTTTTCAGCATACTTCTGGGTGGTGCAGATTTAACGGCCCGCTTTTGTTTAGAAAGTAAATGGCTATTTATTATACCTGGCACATGACCTTTTCATTCACCATTTCTGCAATGATCCTGGTCTGTTCAGCGATAGCCAGTCGTAGATTTCGTAGAAGTGGAGCGAGTTTTTGTTACGCAAATAGTCCGTCTCTAGATTCCATTCAGTTATCAGGTGACCGCCTCCTATTATCAAAATTTTTAACTGTATGCAACAGGCCTTGCAATTAGGTTGTTAAATACTCTAGTGATTGGACGGTACTTTATATTGTTGATTACATGACTTGTATATTATTATTTTTGGAGGGACATATGTATTTTATATCGATGTGTAATTTTTACATTTTAGCATGTTTTGTTACAAAAATGTTGAATTCTTACTTAATGAACATATGTCAATGTATTTCGTCCTGTTAGATATTTGAGAATTATGTGTTTAGTAACTTTACATATGTTGAATTAACATGAATGTTTTGGCGCGCTGCACTTATTTGTTAAAGCTTTTTTAGTATTCTTAGTACCCCATAGTTTTTGTCTTATATTAAATCTTTATTATCTCCGACATTCCTACTGAAAGATCAAACCCAATTACATAAATATTATAACAGTATTCCGTACGCGTAAAGCACTGTGTTTTTACACTTTTGACTTGGACTCGCTAATATAGTATATTGGTCCTGCATTAACCTATCATAAAACAATACTAGACTGTCTGGCAGCTAAAACTAATTCACTCGAAGACGAATATCATTTTTATCGTGTGTCCATCGAACTATAAGAAAAACGGTTTAAATCATACCATTAACGAAGGCCAAATGTAACGTAATTAGTGGTACATGTAAACAGGTTATTATTAGAAAATTATCAGATATTATTTATAATGCATTCATACTGAGAACACTGTTATTGTAAATAGTGTTATACTTTTAGATCTACGCATCTAAATAACAGTTCTGTGTGTCCCCCGTTATATGACTGAAATACTGTTGAAAAGCGGCGTTTAAACACAAACGAACAAACAAACTACCGTGTATAGTTGTAAAATGTACAAGACTCGTCTTCGTAACAATTTATGTTTAATGAAAAATAATTATTGTATTCAAACATGCTTAATTTTTACGTTGTTTACATTAAATCAAATAACAATATCTTAATGTATATGTTTCAATTGTATGACAAAAAACTGTAGTGTTTACGTCGACAAAATATTAAATATCTTTCTGCCGGTCTGCTTTTAATGAAAAGCAATTGGCAACAAGTAAATTTTTGATGCAAGATACAGAGCATCAAATATCGTCAAAATTTATCACGAAACAGGAACCTGTCTATAAAACACACCCTTAGGACAGCTAAAGTGTGTTCTTAGAGCCAGGTGGTCTCTATTCAAAGCCGGTCTTTAACAAAGTAACAAAGGCTTAACCTACACACCACAGGTACACATTGCAAAGATTTATACTAGTTATATCTGGAACACACAACAATTTAATTAAGTTTCAATTGTTTAAATAAAAGTACACATTTTCATTTAATATATCCAGCGTTAAAGCTGCATTGCCCGTCGAAAATGTAAACCTGTTAACTGCTAAATATTCTATTCAGTTTATTGAATTACTTTCCTGGCAAATAATAGGCTTTAATGTCTTTTATTCTTGAAACCGTCTGCTTATGAGGTTCATTCTTTATTTCAGTATTTGTGATCTGACTAGCTTTTCCCGGCAAATTAATTTCTTTGGTAGTTTGGAAACTATGATTTACAAAGTTTTGCTTTAAAAACTAATTACACAAACCTAATGATAAATAATATTTGTGCATTTATTATTCGGTAGTTGATTCAAATGCGAAGCGTGCATGTTTCATATTAAACCTGCATTAGCGCCTCATTCTGGATTTTATATGACAGTTGCGAGTTAATATGAAGTGCCCCGTAGTTACTACCAACTTGATATATTTACTATTTGTTTCTTTTGATACCTTACACTGACACAGAAGACAATGTTTTGTGTGCTTGGTTTTGTATTTGCTGAGTTTTAGAGTTGTAATCTTTAGTCAATGCATCAGTTGGGAAAGACCGACATCGTTTATTATTTAATGGATTTGTGATAGTAATAAGAAGTAAATAGTCATACACTTTACTACTTTACTAGACCAAGTTTGTTTAAATTCTTGGATTTAATACTATTTGAAAATAAGATGGAACTTGATAGATTAGCATTATACTGTAAAATACACTGTGTAAGATAAACTCTATTCTGAATTCTATTACTTAATAGTTTTATACTGTTCAACCTCAACTGTTTACTGTTGCTGAGTTACATGTACCTATTTAAATGCATAATCATTGATTAGGCCTGAAAAAAATCTTTGTTTCCGGTAACATGCTCAGAAATTAGGGTAGGTAGGTCGGAACATTTTTGTTTTTGGATTTTTTTTATTAAGGGAGACTTTTCGGAAATTATATTTTTTGTCAAAAAATGAATACAAATAAGGGGGTTATGCCTTTAAAGCATCAGTAAGTTGATTTCTAACATCACTGGCCATGTTTAAAGCATAAAAAAGCGCAGTTTTGCATCTTTTTGTTAAACAATTGAAAATTATATTCACTAAGGCCATAAAAACATTTAGGGTCGGGCCAAAAGTTTCCGGAAACAAACAATTTTTTTACGTCTTATGTGATAGTTGGCACTTGTAAATATGCTATGTATGTATTGCCGGTGATGTACATTGTACAAGCCACAATAAGCTATATCCTTAGGGTGTCCAGCACATATTTATGCAATCTCGCCAGGCATATGTGTGTTTTTGACAACACAGAAAATGACATTACTCGACCTTCAGCTATTTCGGGAAGTAAATAAAATGAAAGTAGAAATGCTAATCTTGAAAACGAAAGCCGCATTTCGATTCGTAGATAGTCAGGGGTAACGCACAGGGGTCACCCCGTCTAAATGTATGCGCGTGGATTTCTCTTTGTTTTTTGTTGTTTTTATTTTTTGCTATTGGGAAGCCAATTTTCAGCACTTTATTACGAAATGAAATTACCTGGCTTTTAGTGCAGCATGTCAGCTTTTAATCTATGAAAAAATATTTGAGCTCTGGATAAACAGAAATCCCACAGGGGTCCGTAACGGTACAATTTTGGAACTTCATCAAATCGCTCAAAATGTCATTTTTGATGTTGTCTGAGAGTGTCAGTATATGCCTCAGATGTAAGATATAACCGTATTTGAGAGCTGCAGACCTAGACATTTCAGAAATATTTTCAAAATAAGTTTCGTGTAATAAATGTTGTTTCTACGGAAGCGCGAAGGGGCCATCAGACGCTTATACGATTTAGTACGTTAAGGCTGTGGAAAGGATATATACTATTCTGTTTTGTATATTTATCGTATATTCTAAATCATTATCTTACATTACATGCGCGATTATGCAAGGCCGCCATGCCGGCTTCTATATTCAAGCTGTTAGGCCGCCAAATTCAGCAGAATGCCCTTTTCTGTTTCTGTTCTTTTGTTTATGCATGGTGCATTCAGAATCATGTGCGATTTGCAGATAATACTTTTTGATTTTTCATAGAATTTTTCATAAAATTAAGTTCCTTTATTTTGTTTAGACAATCAAACAGCGGCACCCCTTTGCAGCGCCTTCTTGGCTGTCACTTGACTTTTCTAGGGCGCCTCGAGGTTTTCTGACCTTTTAGCCCAGTTTATGTTTTACGAGCTAGCGCTTGGAATTTGATCGTAGAAAATTCCTCCTTATCCTCCCTTAATTGACATTATCTGTTAGGTTTAATTTTCCGTTATAGCTTCTTTTTGTGGGCCTGCGCTCTGAGGCTGTGACTGTGGTGTTCTGGGCTTCCGAGAAACCTACCCTTACCTGCTATCTTTAGTACATTTTTTCTGTGAATTAAACGACACTTTGTATTGATCATCACATGTATATTATATTCTATTATCGGAGGGTCACGTGTATTTTATAATGTTGTGTAAATTGAAGTAATTATCTTCATATACTTTTCCCATGCTTTGTTATTACTTAAATAATTACTATATGTGTAGTGTTTCATGCGTTTGGTTATGCTATAATTATTTGGTTAATAATTTTATAGTTTATGAATTCACATTATATGTATATTGGTGCGCTACGCATATTAGTTATAATAGTAATATTAGTTTGAGCTGTAGTTAGTTTAAGGCAATAATAAAGCTCACAGTTACACCCTACTTTGTCGTTCTTTGTTTGTTTAAAAATCAAGCAATTTAATTTCTTCTCTTGAATTTCAGAGTAAATTTCTGCTTTTCACTACACCACAATTATGAATAACGTTTGAAAATGGAAAACATGGAATCGAAATAATTGGTCGGGAATTCCCGATGAAATCCTACATGCTGGTGCTTGAGTAGTTTAAGTGAACATTTCCGTATGAATAACGTCTGGAAAATGCAAAACATGGAATCGAAATATTTGGTCGGGAATTCCCGATGAAATCCTACATGCTGGTGCTTGAATAGTTTAAGTGAACATTTCCGTATGAATAACGTCTGAAAATGGAACACATGGAATCGGAATATTTGGTCGGGAATTCCCGATAAAACCCTACGTCATTTGGTAATCAAATTCGTACAAACTACACAAAATGTCATGTTTTGTTATGCAAATGCCTTTATTTTGACCGCTGAAATACATTTTGGACCAAAACAGAAAAAAAGATTTTCCGTTTCTATTTTGGACAGTGATAAAGGCATTAAGTACATACGTTTTCGGTTCTTAAGGTTTGCTTTTTATATATTTATACAGGAGCATTTTTGTGTTTTACATGCCATGCCTTTTTGTTTCCATTACGTGTGTAAGAGATTCACCTGAGGGGATTACTTATATTTACACTGCCCCGTGTCTTTGGAATATGGTGGGGGTAAGAGTGAGGTTGGGTGCGCACCATAAACCGGTTTAAGCTCCCTAGTGGTGTTTTTGCCACTGACCGTTCCAAGGCGGTGCCCCACTGTGTTCCTTTGTTTGTTCGCTTTGTCCTAATGTGTTGGCTTTGTGTGTGTGTGTGGTGCACGCGTCTGCGTGCTGTGGGTTTCGTTTTGAGGAGGCTGCGTTTTTGGTACGTGGCATTCCCTGTTTGATATTTGTCGTTGTTTTTTGCCATACATACACAGTACTAGGTTATAGGCGTGTTATTTTCTTAAATACACCCAAAATATATAGGAAAAATTGTTTCTATCTTTAATTATTCATGATCCGAAGAATATTTATACAAAAGTTAAAGATTCAGAGTGACGTGAGTTGCAACATTACATACAGAACTGTAATAGGTTTTATCCATACAAGTGTGTGGCAAAGTAAACAA
>NW_026459575.1:0-27524 GCF_021730395.1 Mercenaria mercenaria
GACTGTTACGGGCGACGTCTGCTAAATACCTGCCAGTCGTCTGGCCTATTGATAGCGAATGGCCGCTTAGGTGCGGATAATAATGTGGGTGAATTCACTTTCTGTTCAAACAGGGGGACAAGTACAGTTGACTATTTGCTATTAGATTTATCTGACTTTAAACATATATCGCATTTTTCTGTTCAAGAATTTAATGAACATTCTGATCACGCTCCACTTTATTTTAGTCTGGGTTTAAGGAATAAAACACGTGATGATGATACAATAAATGGAAGTCAAAATCAGGGTATTACACGTAAACTTAGTTGGGACGAAGACAAAATTCCCCAATTCAGGGCCTGCCTCATAAATAATGAATTTCTCGGACAATTGACCAATGATATTAAGCTACCCACTCAACCGATAGACCACGTGGTACAACAATTCACACAATTGTTATTCAATAATGCGGATAAAGTATTTGGTAAATCATACAAAAGTAAAAACTCGACGCATCGCAAAAATAATAAATGGTCTGATAAAGATTGTTTTGAAGCTAGGAAAGCTTTTAAAATTGCACGTAATGCTTTTAATCGACAGAAAAACGCTGAAAAAAGAGAGACTTTTGTAAACTCGCGAACTTGTTACAATAAGATAAAAAATAATGCAAAAAGAAAATTCAAAATTATTGAGGGTAGGAGAATCTCAGAACTAGCAAAAGAACAGCCTAGAAAGTTTTGGAAAAATATAAAAAGCGCAAATAAATCAAATTCAGTTAAGCCAGAAACATTGACAGTAGATGGTCTATTTGAAAATTTTAAGCATTTATATGGCGAAGATATTCCGGGAGACGGAAACGCCGAACCTGACTTAGAGCAAAACGTATTAATTGATCACGAATTAAACGGTGAAATTACGGAATCAGACCTCCGCAGTGCAGTGCTCTCACAAAATAACAATAAATCTGCGGGTCCTGATAACCTCATAGCAGAATTTTTTAAAGCATCGTATGATATTCTATCACCATTTTTATTAAACCTTTATAATAGATTATTTACAAAAGGAGAATATCCAGAGTCATGGGGTAGAGGCATCATCACACCAGTGTTTAAAAAGGGGGATGTAAATGACCCAAAAATTTATCGTGGGATAACGCTTATTAATGTCATGGCGAAAATATACTCACAAATTCTACTAAACAGATTGACCAAGTGGACCGAAAAGTATGAAAAAATCTCAAAAAATCAATTTGGATTTCAGAAAGGGAAGTCAGTGGTAGACTGTATTTTTCTATTCCACTCAATAGTTTCAAAGGTTTTAGACAGTGGGGATAAACTTTACTGCATTTTTATCGACTACGAAAAGTGCTTCGACAAGATAGATCGATCATTTTTGTGGCAAAAATTATTAATGGAAGATATAAACAGTCAATTCGTCAAAGCTGTCCGGTCAATGTATTTTTCAGTGAAAGCGTGTGTAAGATATAATTCCACTTATTCAGAATTTTTCAATTCCCGATTAGGCTTAAAACAAGGAGACCCGAGTTCCCCTCTGCTCTTTATGCTTTTCGCTAACGATATTATTAATAATATTAACACGAATCTTGACAATATATTTACAGTTGATGAACTAAAATTGTTCTTAATATTATTTGCAGACGATCAAGTCCTTTTCGCGAAATCTCCGGAAACACTACAATCAATGCTTAATGATGTAGAAAACTACTCTACACGTTGGGGATTGAAAATTAATACTTCAAAAACGAAAGCAATGATTTTCGAAAAGGGTCGACATCACACTCAATATGATTTTTATATTTATAATTGTAAAATAGATATTGTTGAGGCATTTAAATATCTTGGACTCACGCTTTTCAAAAACGGTAATTGGTATAGAAGTCAAAAAAGAATTGCGCAGCCCGCTTCCTTTGCTTTACATAATCTTTTTTCAATATTCAATAATATAGAACTGCCGATTTTTCAGAAATGTAAATTATTCGATTCACTTGTAGGATCAATACTTAATTTCAGTTCTGAAGTATGGGGCAATCACGAAGCCACCGATATCGAACTAATTCATACAAAGTTTTTACGACGAGTCTTAGGAGTTAAAAAATCGACAAATCTAGCTGCTTTATATGGAGAATTGGGACGTTTTCCCCTTTTTGTATATCGTAAAATAACATTAATCAAATACTGGGTAAAGATACTAAAGCAAGAAGAGTCATCATTAATTAAAAAAAATATATCAATTTTTAAAAGTAGATGCTGATTCTAATAGAACTTATAGCGGTAAAAATTGGGCGTCTCAAATCAAAAGCATTTTATCAGACCATGGATTTCTGTATGTCTGGCAAGAACAAGCTTCTATGGATATCCCTTTAAACGCAATTAAACAAAGAATCATTGATACTTATCTTCAGAAGTGGTATTCAGATATATGTAACTCTAATCGACTACAGTCGTATTGCATTTTTAAACATAATTTTGACTTTGAAAAATATTTACAAATAATCCCAGAGAATAAGTATAGAATTGCATTATCTCGCTTTCGTGTTTCTTCTCATAGTTTGTTTATTGAAACAGGAAGGTATCATAATACTCCTCGAGAACGAAGACTTCGTAAATCATGCAACTTACTGCAAGTGGAAAATGAGTACCATTTTTTATTGGTTTGTACCCGTTATCGTGATTTAAGAACAAAGTTTTTTAAACCTTATTACTGTCACTGACCCTCATTGAATAAATTTGAATCTATGATGTCTGCAAAATCAAAAAAAGTTATTTGCAACCTGGCTAAATTCATATATTTTGCTAACAAACTTCGAATTTCTTAGGGATTTCCAAAATAGTAATAATTCTGATTTAGATATTGTTGTCTTGTTAAACATTGAAACATATTGCTATTGTATTACTGGTAATGTTTCACTGAATATATCTCTCCTGAAAATTCTTTTTGTACCATCTAGTTCCAGATTTTGGTAGATCTATGTTTACACTGTACATATTTTTGTATAGGCTATAAACATTGTAATGAATGTTTTATGCTTGAATAAATTATTCGTATTCGTATTCGTACTACATTTTCAGTGTAATGTGTCATACAATTAAACCCCATGATTAGAAAATCTTGCATAGCAGATGGAACGTATAGATAGTTGTTCCTTTTTTATTAGAATTTTTAGAAGTATTTATAAACTAATAATCTAACAGCTCGCACATTATTTATGAACAGAATAATCAAAATAGGTTAGTTGATTACAAGCTTAACTTTTATATGACGTCACATCATTATGATGTCTTAATTTAAATCAAACATTTTATGACGTCACCGCTGAATCATAATTGAGCTAATTGAATTCTTTCGTGGAGATCAAAACGTGTTTAACGGTCCTACACATAAGTCAGTATGACTTTTTATCATAATTATGTTTTTGAAATGTTGTTTTCAACCGTTTGGCCCTGAAATAATTCGTATGTAATGGAACAGAAGTAGATTCTCTTAGGTCACAATCGTAGGGGGTGAAACGTAACAGCCAACCATATTTTATCGTAGATTCATAAATATATAGGCGATTTCGCTATATGTTTATATATCAATTGCTGCGGATCGTGTTAGAATTGCCACTGAATGTATGTAACCGTGATATTACATGGTCTTTGTGTCTGCACTAATATTTTTATATTTAGTCTCTGGAGCCACTTCTTTAATCGGTTTTTACTTAAAAGCATAATAATCTTTGTAGATTTTGAAGCATAACATAATGAAACAATTTTTACTTTCTACAAACCAATAATGATAATAAACATGTTAAACAAGGCCTTGGCACGAATAATCTGGAAGTGGCTTAATTTGAAGATCCGCATGATAAATTTATGCTTATGATTATGAAAATATGAAATATAGCGGAAAGTGGACATATTTTCATTTTTGATTGTTCAATTTCCGTCGGATTTTGATAACTTAGTGATACGATAGTATTTTATACTGAAAAGTTCAAAACATGCATACATTTTGTGATGAGCAAGACATATTAAGGAAATATCTTCTCAGATCGTTCAGCACGACTTTTATGTCGTGTTATTGGTATTGTTTAGTTTATCAACTTGAACATTTCGGTCTGGGTGGTTCCAAGGTTCCAATACTCCCACTTTCATAGCTTTGGGTATTGTATAATCACCCCTTGGATATTGTGCATGCTATTTAATTTTGTCTTTAGGCAGTTCCTGTGATATGCAAACTCCATAACCTCAGATACCCTTTCTGAATTTGAGTTTGTTTGGTTCCGCCCATTGTTTTCTCCTTTAGGGCAAACCCATTATTCTAACTGGGGACCATACTCCGCTTTTCATGGAATTACACGCTAGTGTATCATTGAAGGTTCCATGTTCACCTCCGAATGAATACATCTGCGGATGTTTCTAAATTGATTTTTGTACTTGTAGCATGTGTAAATGTTCAGTTCTGTTTAACCTGCTGCTAGAGGGCGTGGGCGGTAGCATGCATTTCCACTACCGTCCATGAACAGGCTCAATCAAACCGAGTCTGTCGTGTTGAGCGACCTGTGGAGTTTCCACTTTTTCTATTTCAGATATAGATTCTGGTAAATATGTTGGAACTGTTATAAATTCTAGATCTACGAAAAGCTTTTGATCTTGTTGATCATAACATTTTATTGCATAAATTGAAACTTTATCATTTTACAGATAAAAGTGTTGAATTTTTCATATCATATCTTTCAAACAGAACCCAAATGATAAAAGTGAAAAACACAAAATCTAAAAGTATGCTTGTAACCTCTGGAGTTCCTCAAGGGTCTATTCTTGGCCCTCTTTTATTCTTATTATATATCATCTATCGCTTTAGCTTCAAAGAGTGGCAGTATGGACCTCTATGCTGATGACTCTACTTTGTATGAATCAGATTATGATTTAGATAAAGGGCAAACTAAACTCCAGCAGAATTTAGATGTTGTGCAACAATGGTGCAATTTAAACAACATGTCACTTCATCCAAATAAACCAAAATGCATGGTTTTGTGTACTAAACAAAAATGTAAAAACTGTAAAGAACTATTTTTAAGTATTTCCAAGCAAGTAATAGAAAATGTCAAGGTGCAAAAATTATTAGGTGTTTATATAGACAACACATTGTCGTGGAATGTTCAAATTGAAACAGTTTGACCTAAACTTAACTCAAAAATAGCATTGTTGAGACGTATATCGTACTATTTGACAGATGAAATGAAAAAGTTATTCTGTAATGCATATAATTATAATGTCAATATTTGATTATTGTTGTACTGTATGGTGTCAAGGTAAAGAAAATAATGAAAATTCAAGGTAGAGCTGCAAGAATAATTTTGAATAAAACGTTCCAAACAAGAACAACAGATATGCTAAAAGAACTTGGGTGGATGTCATTTAATGAAAGATGTAACCTCCACACGGGCTGTCTTATTTACAAAGCTTGCAACAATTTAGTACCTTCATATATCTCTGAAATTCTAACCTTTTCCAGCAATGAAACTTACAATCTAAGATCTGCTGCTCATAATGACATAGTTATACCTAAACATCATACAAATTATGGTAAAAAATCTTTTGTTACAATGGTGCAAATGTTTGGAATACAATACCAAATGAAATTCATTCCACATGTTCTCTAACATTTTTTATAAAATAAAGATAAAAAGTATATCTTACAGTTGACTGCTTAAAGAATCTCTTTGTTTATATCAGCTGAATTATAACTATGCCATTATAATTATATATATGCATGCATATATTATGTCACTAATTGATTGCCTAAATGGAAATTGTATAAATGGATACTTAAAGGCAATATCTATTTTAAGGGGTAATTGTCTAAGAATGAATGTGATATTAATTAGGTTATATGTTAGTGTAAATTGTATTTGGTTGTTATTGTTGTTCGGAAGGCCACATTTAAAATTAAGATGTATCATTTGTACTTTGTACTGATGTATATCTTCATGTGCTACCTTCTATAAATAAAGATGTTATTATTATTATTATTATTTTATAATTATTATTATAGTATTCCTTACCGTATTTAAACACTGGTAAAGGTGGTCAGTCACATTTGAGCAATTTTTATGAAAATTTTCAATTTTAGCATACTCTGGTATAGGTTTATTTAATGAACAAAAGGACCCATAACATAGAGTTAGATCCCTATACATTTTTTTTATGAAATTTTGTTCCCATTTAATATGAAAGTATTCAAAAAGTGGACTTATTCATTTGACTTATTCATGAAGTCCAGTTTTACATTTGCATTTCATTTGCATTTCATAATTATTGGGATATTTAAAATGGACTGGCCTCCAGATCGTTCGACAATATATATATATATATATGCTTTATTTCTTAAGAAAGCTCTATAACTTAATTACTGACAAACTATATGTTACGGAAACACATGAGAATTTGCTGTTTTCACTACTTTTTTTGCAGTGAAATTCGAAAAGCGTTTGTAACGCTTTACTCCAGGTAAACTATATCGATTATAAATATCTATATTTTGGAGTCACAATTCACTAATTTCGCTACAGCGCTATTGGTTACAACGACGGGAAAATATCTTTATTGCCGCGGCGGTCCGGAGTTCGATTCCCGACGCGGTCATCTTTTTATCTTGATTTGGAATTTTGAAAACAAAAACTCATATTCTAATGTTCATAATATGACCAAACAATTTGAAAGAAAGATTATTTTTAGCCAAATCTGGAGGTCAGTGCCTTTAAGACAGCGTGTAGCTTCTGAATTCATTTATTTCTAATGTATCCCGGTTGCGCAACTAAGATAGATAAAGGGAGGTAAGAATAATTTTACAAACTTGCATTTCTAATGAATTTTGGCTTAATATATATTTGTCAAAGTAAATCTTTGATAAACATAATTCAGTACAATATTCTTACATTTATATCATTCCATAGGCAAAGTAGGATTGTTGAATTTATACATAAATAGAGCATTTTTCATATTTTATCTCCTCTTATTTTCTACCTCAAATTATTTGTAAAACATTAAGAAAGCACGTATATGTATCCTACAGTATTATGGTGTTTTGAAATGTAAACAAGAGGGCCATGATGGCCCTATATCGCTCACCTGAATTTAATTGCTTGCTTGAACAAATTTCTTTGCTAAAGCTTCAAAAACAAAAAGAAAACTAGGTGAGAATGTCATGGTTAAGATTCTTCAAGATAAGTACTAAAATCTGTTAAAAATTATACAAATCTCTTTGCTGTAGCTTCAAAAACAAGAAAGTAGGTCATAAGGTCAGGGCTAAGAACATTAAAGATGAGTATTGAAATCTTTATCGAAAGTTACTGACGTGGATCAAATTTCTATGCTGTTATTATCGATGTGCAAAACTGTACATGTCATCCAAATTTCAAGGCTGTATCTTAAAAAGCAAGAAAGTAGTCAGTAGATCAAGGTCAAAGTCAAGTGACCCCTAATTACTTGGGGTCATCAGGTATTTATAATTAAATAACCTAGGAAATATGATCAGATAATTTTTGAAGTATTTTTCCTATATAACTCATATACAAGTGACCTCCGGGGCGGGGCCTCTTTTCACCCCAGGGGCATAATTTGAACAATCTTGTTAGAGAACCACTAGGCAATGCTACATACAAAATATCAAAGGCTTAAGCTTGAACTTTCAGACAAAAAGATTTTTATTTTTTTCCCTATATAAGTCTATGTAAAACTTGGGGCCCCCGCGACAGGGTCTCTTTTCATCCCAGGGGCATAATTTGAACAATTATGGTAGAGGATCATTAGGCAATGCAACATACCAAATATCAAAAACCTAGGTCTTGCAGTTTCAGGCAAGAAGATTTTTAAAGTTTTTCCTATATTAGTCTATGTAAAATTTGGGACACCCTGGGTGGGGCCTCTTTTCACCTCAGGGGTATAATTTGAATAATCTTGGTAAAGGACTACTAGGCAATGTAACATACCAAATATCAAAAGCCTAGGCCTATGAATAAAAGATTTTTTAAAGTTTTTTCCTATATAAGTCTATGTAAAAGTTGGTATCCCCGCGACGAGGCCTCTTTTCACCCCAGGGACATAATTGCTACCCTTTCTAGAGAATTACAATTCATCTTTAAACTTTTTGCAATTCTGATTTCGTACCTTAAAATAATGTTCTCTTTTTCAACGCCTGTTATATTTCTACAGCTGTAACATTTAGGCATATTTACAGTTGTAACTTTTTCATTTTTACAGCGGTAACATTTTTTTACAGCTGTATCTCATTTGCATAATTCGACCTCTTTTACAGTCATTTTACAGCTGTAAATTGAAATCTACAGCTGTAAAATCAATGTTGTTATATAAAATCTACAAGTGTAAAAATGGGGAAATCATGACTGTAATTTTGAACAAAAATACAGGTCTTTTACAGCTGTAAAATTTGAACAATTTTGGTAGAGGACCATAAGGCACTGTTGCATACCAAATATCAAAGACCTAGGTCTTTTGGTTTCAGGCAAGAAAAGTGTTTTTTTCTATATAAGTCTATATAAAATTGGGACCTCCGGAGCGAGGCCTCTTTTCATCCCAGGGTTATAGTTTGAACAATCTTGGTAGAGGACCACAGGCAAAGCTACATACCAAATATCAAAGGCCTATGTCCTGTGGTTTAAGACAAGAAGATTCTTTTCCTATACAAGTCTACGTGAAACTTAAGACCCCCGAGGCGGGGCCTCTTTTTATCCCAGAGGCATAATTCGAACAATCTTGGTAGAGGACCACTAGATGATGGCACATACCTAATATCAAAGCGATATGCCCTGTGGTTTTTGACAAGAAGGTTTTCAAAGTGTTTTTCCTATATAAGTCAATATAAACAATGTAACTCCCGGGGCGGGGCCATATTCGACCCTAGGGGGAAAATTTGAATAATCTTGGTACAGGACCACTAGATGATGTTACATACCAAATATCAAAGCCCTAGGCCAAGGGGTTTTGGACAAGAATATTTTCAAAGTTCTTCTCCATATAAATCTATGTAAACCATGTGACCCCACACCCCCAGGGTGGGGCCATATTTGACCCTATGGGGATAATTTGGATAAACTTGATAAAGGACCATTAGATGATGCCACATACAAAATATCAAAGCCCTACCTACTGTGGGTTTTGACAAGAAGATTTTTAAAGTTTTTCCTTTCGGTTGCCATGGCAACTAGAGTTCTGTATGGAATTAATTTCTTTGACTAATGTTCAATGAATATCATGGAAGGGACATTCCTGTGAAGTTTCATCAAAATTGAACTGGTGGTTTATGCTGAGAGGTGTTGACGGACGCCGGACAATCACTGACCACAAAAGCTCACCCTTGAGCACTTCGTGCTCAGGTGAGCTAACAAACCTAATCAAAGCCTTGAGATGTCTGGTGGTGGCGGGTTTTGATTGATTTATTTTCTGTTTAATGGCAACTGTTGTGTACCTCAATGCCTTTCATTAACAGCTAGGAAAACAAAAGCGGAATTCACTGACGATGATGGCACTATAGCTTACCAATGTTGAATAATAGATATGAACCATCTGGACGACAGCGCAGTGCTAGCACAGACAGTCGAGAGCTTCAAGGCAGCTCTCCCACAGTGCTACTAGACTCTCTCCCCGTAGGGTTATACCAGAAGTGATCCTCCTACGTAACCGAACAGATACAGATATAGAATAATCAAAAGGCAATAACTCAGTGAAAATCATCTTAGCGAAACATGAAAATACAAATGTAATATGCGCATCTCCTATTGGAAGTGAAGTTTCCTATGGCGTTTCAATGAATTCCAGCCAGTGGTTGCTTGGGAATACTCCGAACAAGAGATTGTACTATAGTATACTATGTTCAATACTAAAAGGGCAGTAACTCAGTGAAAAATCTCCCAACCAGAACATAAAGAAAACATGCGCTCTCTTTTTGTGATTTAAGCTTCCAATGAAGTTTTCATGAATTCTAGAAAGTGGTTGCTGAGGAATATTCCACACAAGTAGTTGTACTATAGTATACTAATGGTTAATATTCAAAGGGCAAAAGTGAAAACGCATCCGACCGAAACACAAAGATAATATGCGCATCTCCTCTTGATAGTGAAGCTTCCTATGAAGTTTGGCTAAATTCCAACCAGTGGTTGCTACAAGAACTGTTCCATAGCATACCAACGTTAAGCAATCAAAGGGCAATAACTTGGTGAAAAATCATCCTACCAGAACACGAAGACAAAATACCGTACTCATTTCCTCTGAATTGTGAAGCTTCCTATGAAGATTTGCTGAATTCCAACCAGTGGTTGCCGAGAAATACTCTGTACAAGAATTGTACTATATTATAGTATTTTTTAAAACTCAAAGGGAAGTAAGTCTGTGAAAATAATTCGAACGGATTATGAAGACAATTTACATATCTTCACTTGATGAATAACCATCCTATGAAGTATGGCTAAACTCAAACCAGTGGTTGCTGAGAAATACTCCCGACAAGAATTGTACTATAGTATACAACTGATGAATAATTAAAGGGCAATAAATCTGTGTAAAATCATCCGATAGAAACACGAAAACAATATGAGCATCTCCTCTTGATAGTGGAGCTTTCTATGGAGTTTCGCTAAATTTCACCCAGTGGTTTTTGAGAAATACTCCAGACAAGAATTGCGGGAGAGACAGACGGACGGACGAAGCGGCGACAATAATGCTTGCCCTTCGTGGAGCAAACAGTTTGCATTCAAATCAGAAACAAAACTTCACTGCGAAATATCAGCATTCACCACCTTTTCTTTATAAATATCTCACTTAAAAATTGCGTTGTCAATAATATATCCGATCTATTGGTTTACACTACTGGTAACAAATCAAAACTCAAAGCCCTGAGAGGACAGTAGGGAAACGTAGCTGAACCGGTATGCATTTTAATCGAGAAACCAGGCAAGAAAAGATTCCATCATTTTGCAATATTTCACTAAATGCTTCCAATTGTTTGAACTCAGTGACCAAAAAAGTAACCCACATCCAGACCAAAGTCAGTAAAGGTTACTTAAATCATAATCATTGACTTGACTCTAGATCTAATAGGGAACCAATGTCTATATGTATGAAGTCTGATCATAAGTAAAAGCAGACGAAGGCTTTAAAGGTCGCTTTGACCTCTACAGCAAAATCAATAGGGGTTGTTTATGTCTTTGGCAAGGTTCTAAGAAAATCAAACGGACTAGACTGAAAGCAGGTTCGACAGACAATCATGACAGAGTCTTCCAAAGTGAGATGTCAATGCATAAAACCAAGAGAAAAAACACAACAGTGAAAATGTTAAAATATTTATTTTCTAAACAGTGTAACAATTTTTTGAAAATCTTACAAACCTGTGTAACAAATTTTTAAAGATCTTACAAAACTGTGTAACAAATTTTAGAAATCTTACATAAACAAAGTGAGATTAAAAATTCAATATGTTAAAGGCCCATTTTTTTCTACATGTCAAGAAATCCAACTGATTCGCTTAATTGTATTGTGTGCGCACTTGTAGAAAATAATTGGGCCAGACTAGCAGCATATCAACAAAATATCACTAGAGGGTTGGCAAGACTAGCATCATACCAGTAATATATAAGAAAAGGACCCTAATGGCATTTTTAATTATGAGTGACTACTACTTTTTGCAAATACTTCATAAAAAATTTATATCCGTGATTTTCACGTTATAAAGATTGGTGCTGACGATGACGATGATTTTAGCATTTAAATATCATTTTCCGTGTGTCATTCGCCTTGGTCACATGACACATATTTACCGCGTAATTAAAGTAGTTCAAAGCGTAGACAAAAATCAATACATTTATAAAATTTACAAGTGTATCCGATCAAAACCACATATTTCATTTAAAAAAAAAATAGTGTTCACATTTATTGCATATCCATAATAAGCTGCATCGATCTGTTAACTCTCATATCTTTCAATTCCTTGTAATTATTGAACTACTTTTACGGCGCATGCATGGATAAAGGTAGCGCTGAACCGGAACCACGTGTTCTTGGTCTTGGTCAAGTGATAAATATTTACGTCGTAAAGTAGTACAACGCGTAGACAAAGTTCTTTACAAGAACTTATAATCCCTGCCACATCTTTCATTTACAAATCATAAGTGTTTACATTTATTGTATATGCTAAATAAATGGTATCGATCTGTTTACTCACAGACCCTTGAATTTCATAGAAGTACTGAACTACATTAATTTTATAGCGTATTTATAGAGAAAGGTAGTAACGGCATTTGTAACTACAATTTCACCAATGTCGGTATACGTAGTTTGGCGACTTTGGGAAGGCTACGCTTCCCAACAAGACTACAAATATACATGTATTAGAAACAAATACAAATGTGGCTCATATCTAAGATGAACCCTGCCTGACCTTACATGAACTGATCAAAATTGCCACCTGTAAATCAGTGATGTAAGCATGGGCTGGAATCATATCATTTATAGATCTTATATAATCTAGATGGTCAGAGTGAATGGATACAGGTTGAATTAGAACTGATAATTAATCCGCAATTTTCATGAATAGGGACTTTTTGTGTAGCACATGAACATCCTGTTGATGTGATTTGGAATAAAATAAAGATTCTATGTGATTGGCAGCGGGTGTAAACCGGCCACCAAAATGTAGTAAGATTAAGTCCATACACAACTTTTCCGATAGAAACGGCCGATGGGGTAACGCACTCCATTTTGGACTTTTTCGTTTTGAGATCAATTCCACCCTGTATCATATATTGTTTCATTAAAAGAACTACCAGAAAATAAACGTTTAACTACACTTTTCTTTACATGATATACTGAAGTTGTCCTTTGATATTTTAAAGCACAATGGTTAAAGTTTTATCAACTTTATGGATACCTTTACTTTAAACGTCACTGCCCAGTCATAAATTTCACCGGCTAAATTTAAAGATACTGTCAGTTCTTTACGAAAATTATGGAAAAGAAACGAGAGAAATGAACCGTCTGAAAGGTAATTACAAATTTATTACAGTTTCTTCCATTCATCCCCTACGCCAACAAGTCAATGCCATATTAAACTTTCGTTTATATCCTACTGGTTGTATATATGCATGTTGCAAAAACTAATACTTAGCCTGGGAAGCCGTTGATAATATTTGTGCTTTTTCAGAAAAAAATCATACCTTATATCTATGCATTAAAGATCCCACTTAATTTGCGCTTATTAGTGTTAATTAGAATTTATCGAGTTTCTGATATTATCAATTTGCAGGTAGAAAAAAAGTTAGAAATTGTCAGACTGGATTACTAGGCTAACTAATACTGTGCGGTAGAACAGTATATTAGGAGTAGTAATTTCTTGAATCCTTCCGTTATGAACATAAGTCACTACTGCTTATTTTGAGTATCAAAGTCGCGGCTGTGCAAAGATTTATTTATTGATAATGCACAGATTCTAGACGGAATATCAGTTGAATGCTGTATACTTTGCTAGGATAATTACCATGCGATAAAAAACTAAAAATGATAACATATCAATGACTTGTTAAACGAAATGATATAGGTATCCTGCTAGGCCAGTACTGTAACAGTGCACACAATTTTCTTTTCTAGGTTATGTTACTTGTCACTGCCACAATTACATCATTATTTACACGGAAGTTTGTCTGGAATGTCTTACCGATTTAACGTTTGTCAGCTAGTCTCTGACTGGTTCAGCTGACGGTCCAATAAGTTAACTCGAATACGGGAATTAATAAACTTCAGCTGTAATGCGGAATTATTTCCGTCTCTACTGAAACGCTGACTGTGTCATTGTAGGCTGTTAGCGCAGTGCACCCTGTGCATTCTACTTGTCACAATATATAACTGGACTTGCTGTTGGATGAGTAATCGTAGTTTTCATTAAATATTTAAAGATTTTGAATATTACATCACTTTTGTATTCTTTTACAGAAAATTGCAATCATACGTTCTGAGCTCGTATTGTACTTTTGCAGCCATATCATAGTAATGATAAGTTACACCAAGTTGATATTTCGTATGGGTGTTGTATTTACTCATATCTATATCTCTGCAAATAGTTTAAATGCAAGATCGATCGTTATGAGTTGCTGTCAGTTTAGCACCAGTACCACATCAGGTGCTTTTAGATACAGCTGGTCATTAGTCGTTGATAACAAGAGTGCCAGAATGTCAAAATATACGCCCGTAATGGCAAATATACACTAGCAACTGTATTTGCTAATGAAATTTTAATTATGTGGCTGTGTAGTAATTATTGTAATTATTTTTTTCTAAGTCTACAATAAAACTCCTTACTAGGTAGACAGACCTTGATATACACCTAAAATTTAAAAGTAGCATCTATGTTGTACCACAGAAAAGTAGTCTACGGTCAGTTATAAAAAAATGGTACGATATAAGTTATTTATAGCAACAACTAAGCGAAGTTAATAAAAATATTCTAAGTCCACTCAAAGTGCGAAGTGACATCAAAATCCCTCCATGCATGAATAAGATTACATGAATAAGATATGCTCCGGACAAAGTCTGTGGACGCCGGCCGTCCACCCGCCAGGGGCGTTCCCATAATATGTCCCGTTTTTCAAACGGGCGTAAAAAATAATTTGATTTTCACAAAAGTGTTTAAGGTTTAATAACCTCTGTCTAAAGGTGTAACCAAATTAATTTTGCTATAGGTTGACATAACGTTCATCTATTCCATTTGACTTGGGATATTGAATGGGATGAGGAAAAATCTAAAAATAACATCCCATATTTTCTCCTTTAAATATTAATGTGAGTATTAAGGTATTAGGCCCCTAATAGTAATGTTTAAGAAATGACATTTGCTTGGTATATTCTTACAGTTGACCATGCTTTACATTGTGTTGCAAATTTTTAAAAACTTTTACCGTGCCGTTTTTTTTTTATTATAAATTTTGTATAATTAATGATATTTCCTACACATTTCAAAGTGATGGCCTTTATCTAAAACGTTTACAGATAATTCATTTTACCATTATCTTTTAGGAAAGAAACATCAAATGTTTGGTAAACATATATAAAACTTAAAATAAAACTGTCAATATCATCTTTTTAAGGGTGCCTCAAATAAACGGGTTTAATGTGACAGAATTCTAACTCCAACATTGGAAAATAAAAGGCCGAATGCTGTGGGTCTATTTTGAATTTTGCTCGATTCATTCAAAATAACATTGGGGCAGAAGTAAAACCTATCTACATTTCTTCCACAATATGTAATCTAAAGATTGAAGGCAAAATAAAGAACATTTACCGTATGTAACTCAGTATTTTTAAAGATGTCTAACTCTACCCCTTCTGTTTCAGAGGTAAATTCACTTTAAACAGGAAGAAATCGCTTATCAAATGATTGTTTCCCAGTTTTATGCAATAAATCATTAACAAGTCTTGAAAGAAATGAAAACTTACTAGAAAAAATGGAAAATAAGGTAAACAAATTGGTCCCAGTAGGGTTTGAACCAACGCCCCCCCCCCCTCCCCCCCCCCCCCCCCCGCCACCCACTGAAAATTGCAGTCAAAGTAGGTTAATGGTAGGAGTTGAATACTCTTCAAAAAGAAGGTATTCTATTATGGGCCTAATACCTTAACTAGCATTATTCAAATATGTTTCATTATTTTAATGGCAATACTGTTTGTTAAGCTGAACAAGTTTCACATTTTGACTTTATTAACATTTTCCGTAACATCTACTTGAACGTATGTATATCCTACATGACAAGTGTGTTAATTTTGGGGCATTTCTGACTTAAGGTAGTTAAAATGGTGTGCCCGGTATAATTGTAGGGATAATATACGTGACCAGTCACAAGTATATCCTAAGGGCTTCTGCAGGCGGTTATACGCACAAAAAAATCGTGAGTTGTCGCTATTCTTGCATGAAGAATATGACAAGAAGATTTAATGTGTCATAGGGTGAAATAAAATGCAGCTAGACAGGGAATACCGTTCCGATGCTCTACCGACTGAGCTTCTCGACCGCTTTCACATGTTCATCCCGTTTTAATATTTAAGTTGTATACCGTAACATATTTCCCCACCATTTTGAAATGTGTCTTTTTCTGCGGGTACTTTATGTATAAGCAATTACAGGCGTCCGAGACTAACCAGTGTAATGTCGTCACGACCCCATGTTGGGCGCCAAATGTCACAGGGTGAGAAAAAATGTGCAGCTCGACCGGGACTTGAACCCGGGGCCTCGGAATACCGTTCCGATTCTCTTCCGACTGAGCTACGCGGTCGCCTACATTTTCTCTCCGTTTAAATGTTCAAGTTCTATACCGTGACAAATGTACTGTTTTCATATGTGATGACTTTGCGATTCCTATAGAATTTTTAATTCCCATTCTGTTTTTCTAGAAAACGGTTAACATGTTTTAGATATTCATAACTAAGGCCCACAAATCAACAACACTATCAAAGGCATCTGTTGAAGGTTTAAAACGGTTTTGTTTGCGATTTCAAGAATAGTAATTTTACATTTGAATTATTTTGAGTACGAACACTTACTTAGTGTACGGACTAGTATGACAAGAATTTAAGATTTACATGAAGTATGTGAGAAATTAAATG
This sequence comes from Mercenaria mercenaria, assembly GCF_021730395.1. Lineage (NCBI taxonomy): Eukaryota > Metazoa > Mollusca > Bivalvia > Venerida > Veneridae > Mercenaria > Mercenaria mercenaria. Next base: position 16,644 of record NW_026459575.1, read on the forward strand.
CCGACTGATACTTGCCAAAACCATTGCTATGATTTCTAAAGACAAACAATCGCACAAGTTATACACGATTGAATACATTGGTGGTTATCGACAAAAATGAACTAAAGCCGAGTTTGTTGATTTCAGCTTAAGTCTAAGTAAACACTTAAGTCCTATTCATAAAACAGCTTAAACTTAACATACGTAAAAATGACTTAAGTCATAAAACAAAACGACGTCGTGTGTACGATTAAAGTGTTGTTTTTCAAATAAAAGCATTTTAAAATAATTGTGCATTTTGTATCTGTCTGAAATTAATAATGTTTTTCTTAATGTTTTCGTCCACAATAAAAGCCAAGAATTACCTATTAAATTGTTTTATGAGTAACAAATATAATTAAGTAAAATAAATTTCTTACCTAAGTAATACTTAAGTAAATAATCAATTTCTTATACTTAAGATGCTTTATGAATACGGCCCCAGATGTCCTTCTGTCATGGTCTAAGCAGCAATGCATATACGTCGCTGACAAATCGTTTTAAAAATAAAAATCATGTATTAACAGCACGTGTTTGTACACGATTTTTCTCCCATTAATACATGCTCGGATCCAGTGAAAAAAACGCAGTTTTATGGAAGAACTAATCAAATCTTTAATGTGACATTAGACCTTTATAACGGACACGGACAATGTAATCGTACTATGTACTATGGCCAAAGTCTGGGGAATTTCTCAAAACACAAAAATTTAAACACGTTACCACAGGGATTTGTTATATTTTAAAGATATTATAAAAGTTTTCGCCAAATTATCAAAGCACAACTTATCTTTATAATTCTTTGCAGTGTTATCCTCTGCAGCTGCGAATAAATCTTGTCTCCAAGGAGAACACAGACGAAGACTTTATATTTACGTATACATCTAATAAAAAAAAACATGTCTGCCATTTGATAAAATATCTTTTTTTTAATGTTGTAAATTTATGAGAACCATTTTGCCAGTTTGTAATCGTACTATGTACTATGGCCAAAGTCTGGGGAATTTCTCAAAACACAAAAATTTAAACACGTTACCACAGGGATTTGTTATATTTTAAAGATATTATAAAGGTTTTCGCCAAATTATCAAGGCACAACTTATCTTTATAATTCTTTGCAGTGTTATCCTCTGCTGCGAATAAATCTTGTCTCCAAGGAGAACACAGACGAAGACTTTATATTTACGTATACATCTAATAAAAAAAAACATGTCTGCCATTTGATAAAATATCTTTTTTTTAATGTTGTAAATTCATGAGAACCATTTTGCCAGTCTATCAGCAAAAATACATTCTGAACTAAATTCATTGGACGGTAGCCGTTTCTTTGTATGGGTAAAACAATTCTGACCTCAACTCAAATAGCCCATGGATAGTTCTCTTCACTCAAATAAGTATAGTTTATGGCAGAACATTATCTATTAATTTAGATACAGGACGTTGAACCAAGCAGCTGTAATGCAATCACAAACGGTTTTTAATAACCATGCTATTTCTCAAGTTTGGTGACAATATATCATTCCAAACTTTAGTTATTGACCGAAAACCTTTGTTTCTATTTTCAGTAACAAACAAGTTGACATTAGCTGCATTTACCCCATATATGGAAAGCTACCTATAATCAAAGTTAAGTTTTGTGGAACATCTCTTTGTTATTTACAGTAGTTGAGCTCAATCAATTCAAGCGAATAAGGATGTCTATATTGAACTCACGCCGATGTCGGTGTCGGTGTTGCTCTTTGCTCTCGGGTCAAAGTTAGCCACCTTCTAAATTTCCCTATACTAATTAAACCTCATATTTTGTTATAGCGTTGGTTAAATGTTTAGGTGAACCTCCTCAATGCCTTTTTACTACAGTCATTATAATAAAAAAAGAATCATTTCTTCAGGATTGATCTTGTTAAAGGGTAAATATGTCATAAATTATGCTCCAACTCCTTATGCATGTACAAGCGGCAATGGCTTCATCTCAAAAATGTAAATAGACAAGTAAGAACAAAAAGTGAACCACATTATTTATTTTGTAAAAATGTAAGCTTTTCAAATAAAAAGGTACCATTTCTGTGAAATACTAATGTTGTACAAACCAGAACGGAATATATTGCAAAACTTAACTTTCGTTTTGAACAGGACCTAAACCGCTACTCTCAGAAGCGCTAACGTTAAACAGTAAACCTTAGAAAATCGGTCTTCATAAATGTAAGGTACAGCCATTTATGATTAGAACTATATTGCACGTTTAATTGAAATAAGGTTCCAAGTTGTTACAGAAAGTAGTTTTTTTTACTACTAAGAGCCTCCTATTAGCAATTTCCTCCACTACCTTCAGTTGCTAGCCATCAAAAGTATGTAGATCCGGTGTTTACAGGCCGTGTTATGGCTGATATTGTTTCTAAATATCCGTTTACCACTCACTCTTACACCCTGATCATCAAAACATGAGACAACAAATATATAAGTTTTATGTTCTTCTTATATTTTAGTATTCTCCCTAACACACTCCTACACCAACCGTCAGTTATTTTTGTAATTCTATTCATATTCCTTTCTTTTTCAATTCCTTGTGTATCTTTTGATTATTTTAGAACACCCACACTTTCCCAACCAATTACAAAAACGTCAAAGATCTGTGTTTTTCTGTAAGCATATACAGCATGCAGCTTTGCAGGGTTAAACTTTACCTCTACACAATTTAAAAGAAAATGCGCTATAATTTATACATATTCTCAATACACACTAAGTACAACAAGTAACCATGTTTCCTAAAACATGTTTGACAAAATCCCCCAAATTTGACTGAAGTACAGAGTACGTTCACATTAACATTTCCATGTCCGTGTCCGTGATAAAGGTCTAATAATTGCAGTTTTAGTTTAAACATATTTTATTAGCGGAATGGTTTACAAAATACATATACAATCAACAAAATTCGCAAAAACGCTTAGGATAGGATCGAAAGCCTAAGGCTTATATAGATCTTTTCCTGTATGAAACTGTTACACATTCAGGGTAGTATATGAGATTACTAATAGTCATTTTTCATAAATGTCATAAAGTAATAATGATTATTATAAATGTAGAGAAGTGAAAATAATTGAAAATAATAAGTGTGAGACACAAAGACTTGACGAGAATGGGCAGATGGTTGATTTCAAGTGTTATACAAAGCGTTTTGAAGACTCAATGAACCTATAGACTAATTTAAATATTGTAGTGTTTGTATCTTCTGTAAGGTAGGAATTGCCATAGAGTAATAAATCAGTAGTAATATCAATATCCGAAGCAACTGAATTTATACCATCCAGTAGATTTCTTTCATCAATGTGAAACGGACAAGAGAGAAAGTAATGAAAATTCGATTCCTCACTTCCGCATTGGCATTGCGGTGAATCAACAATGTTCCTGGCAAATAGATGCGCATTCAATGCGCTACATTCAGTACGCAAGCGGGTATGGAAAATTTGAAGTTTTCTTGGACCGAGAAAGAAGTAAGAGGGGACTTGTGGTGGCTTATTTATATTACTTAGAAGGTTCTTGAATATATTCAAGGACGGGGCATTTCTTATTTCATCAGGTAACGACTTCCAGGCTCTAACTGTAGACGGAAAGAAGGAGTTGTAAAACAAAGACGTTTTACTTCCTATGGAGGGGATACAATCTGGATTACGTAAGTTATATCTGGGTTCACTAATTCTCGTAGGGATAAGAGAGTTTAGGTAGTCAGGGACAAGAGAATACTGAATTTTGTAAAACAATGTGAGTTTATGAATACAGTCGACATTTGTATTAAGAGACCACCCATGGGACTGCTAAGAAGTGGTCTCTTAATGGAATGGTCTCTTAATGAATTTCAGTCAGATGAAAAGGAAAGTTATTTTTAACTGTTAATGTAATTGTACTTATTATGAACATACATATATGGTTTCAAAATCTGTTTTAACATCATGAACACTTTTCCAAGTCCACAAACCGTGAAAATTATGGCTAGATTGTTTGTCAGTTTGACTGATACAAAGGTAAATTGCATTCAGTCACGTGCAAAACGTACTCGCTAATTACACAGATTGAAGAAATGCCCGGTAGAATTTTGGTACTCGGTCGCATAATAGATACTTTTGTCAAATATATTACCTGTTGGGACTACATTACTGTGGTCGCTAGTCGTTTAATAAAAAAGTCGTTTAATGGAATGAATTTATATACTGAAAACGTTCGGGAGGGATTTTGACTGGTCGTTTAATACAAAAATCGCTTAATAGAGGTGGTCGCAAGTACGATGTCGACTGTATAACGTCTATTTTCAAGCGATTGCCAGCCTGTTTCATGATAAAGGTTTTCAAGTGATACTAATCTGTTGTACCTGTCACGATTCTTGCCGCTTCAGTCTGAATTTTGTCGAATTCTTGTTTTTCATATAAATAACAGTTATCAAATACAACATCACTGTATTCCAAAAGAGGTCTTATAAAAGAAAAGTAAATTGTTTCTAATGACTTTCTATCAAGTTTGAATTTGAGTGACCTAATAACATTTACTCTACCCCAAGCTTTGTCCAGGATATAAACAAAATGTGCACGCCATGTACAATCATTAGAAAGAAATAGTCCTAAATGTTTATGCTCAGTTACTTCAACAATATTCTGATTTTCATGACTATTGGTGTATGAAATGGTTTGTTATTTTTTCTAGATATTATCATAGAATTTGTCTTTTGGGCATTAAAAGTAACTGCAGTTTTAATATCACGTGGTCTAAGTCGGATAGACAGCTCGTGCCGTAGACAACGGCACTCGTTTTCTTTTGGGCATTAAAAGTAATTGCAGTTTTAATATCACATGGTCTAAGTCGGATAGACAGCTCGTGCCGTAGACAACGGCACTCCTTGTCTATCCTATACGTGTCCTAATGGTTTTGTCCATTCTGAACGGATCTTCTATTTTGGAGCATAGCATCGTCTGATGTCCAAGGCCGCCGAACGCGGCTATGTGCATGATGATCTCGTTGTGGTCTCGGCGAACGGGATTCTCTGCGGATTGATTGTCGGCTGCTATCCTATGAAAATGATTCATGGTAACCGTTTGACTACACAGAACTATTTGATTTACTACCATATTAAGGATAATCAGTCATATCCTGGTCAGCTTTGGCGATAAAATGTCAAAATGGAGCTAAGACATTAGCCTTTTAAAAGCAGTATTTTTATGTTAATTTACTAATTTGCATATTCATGAATATTAATGAGAATGTTACAAAATGACAAAATTTTATTAGAAAATAATATTTTTAAGTTTTAAATCAATTTAAATGCACCAAACAGTTTTTATCTGTTCTGAAAGTCTGTCAGTGTTTTCTTAAATGGTATTTTGTAACACTGATGGTAACTTTTTTACTTTAAAATAGGTATGTTCAGCTAATATGCATAATATTAACCATAATCACAACCAACATCTCAGAAAACAAGATACCACTTAAATTTAATAAAATTATATAATTAAATGTTATCAATGAAATAACAATTATGTGAGCTATATTGTTTGAAAATAAAGTTTGAACACCTTTTTTAAGAAGGAATCAGTATGTAACATACTTTACACATGCTACGTTACCATTTTAATAACCTTGTTTTGTTACATCAATTATTTAGAAAATATAGATCAGACAGCTTTGATCTGGTCTTAATGTCTCTCAGTGTTTTGTAGAGTAGTATTTTATTACTGTGAGAGTAAATGATTTTTCTACATTAGGTATTTTAGCAAATTTGCCTAAATTAATCTATGCTGAAACAGACATCTCTGAAAAGATGTAACTGAAACTGAACAACATGATGAACTAAACTGTGATCAATAAACATGTGTTATCTGAGCTGAAACACATAAAAATATAATATAAATACTTATTTGAAGGAGGAATCTATTTGTAACATACTTAACACATGTTACGTTACCATTCCAGTAATCTTGTTTAAATGTGTCGTTATTTTATCAGAAAATGGCAGATGAATATTTAGAATTCAAGTTGTTAAATACTTCTACAAAGTAGTACAGCTCCAGACTTTCCAAGCAGTGAGATTTTTTCATAACAGCGCTTTAAAGTACGTTACCACTGTACTTTGCTGTATTTAGAAATATCTATGAAGAAATCTGAACCATTGATTTCAATATTATGATATCATGGATTTGTTAAAACTTTAAAGTATTAATTCTTTCTTCATTTTTATCAACAAAGAAATCATCTAAAACATTCATTACATATTCAATGTTCCTTTTCTTCATTTTGAGTTAATGCATCTATCAGTTTAATTATATTAATATCTGTTTCTTAAATATGTTGTTCTTTTATTTGATGGTTTCAATATTGTTGTCAATACTTACAGTTTACATTGATTATATATTTTATGTATATATTCTGTATATATTAATAATATAGACATCCCTGCTAACATTCATACACTGATAACAGGGTTACAATTTGGCGCTTCCTTTCATGGAAATTGTTTTAATGGAATATCTATCAAGTTTTGTGTTATTGTGAAGCTCATCAATGCAGTTATTTACTGAGAAATAAAGCGTTTTGTTTTTTATTGTCAGAAACACATGAATTGTATTGAGATATTCATGGGCTTAATGATGAAATATTCACTGTTGAAAAGCTGAACTGAACAAAAACTAAAAAACAAAATGAAATTTCAGGTACTTCAAATAATCTTTAGATTTAAACCTATAGCCTAAAATTGGAAAAAGCAGTCAAGAATGTGAATGATGTTATGTGTATGAAAACCAAATTGTTAGGAAAACAATCACATAATGCTATTTAAAACTGATAGAAAGATACTGAGTGCTGTATGAACGAGTTACTGAAAACATTTTGCAATAGACTAAGAAGATCCTTTTGAAGCAAAGATCGCAACCAAGCAAATAAATAGCAAACTCAGTTGGATCATGGCTGATTTCGAGAGGTAATGAAGTGTAAAGAGCACCTTATGCCCCCCGCCTACCCCACCTAGCACTGGCTTTAGAGGAAATCTATTTTAGTATTGTCCGAAATGACTAGAAAATCAAACTAAAAGTGAGTACGAGGGGGCTTTTTACAACCATCATATGGCACTTAAAGAGTATTTAAGGGATAGCAAATTGTTTTAAGCTCATCCTTTTTTTAAGAATAACAACACAATCGAGAAAATAATAGCTGACTTGATTTGGTTATGTCTGTTCGTTAGATGTAGTGGAATGTGAAACTGCCATCATATCCTTAAACAGTGTTCTGTTACAGGGAATTTTCATGGATTACTTAAAATTTGAACTTAAAATCTGATGAAATGTCTGAAAAACTATGAAATGCACAAATTATGAGGCATCATTGTTTCAAGAATCAAATTCTGCACGTCTTGATAAGATGTTACTTACGATGTTTTCACTTTAATGTTACCTAATATAGCATATTTGCTCTCTTGTTGATTATCTGTTATGAATAATATGTTGCTTTATAGCATATCATTAATAAATTAGAAAGCAAATGGTAAAAGAATATCACAGGCTCTCAAAATCACTTTATTTTTTTGAATGAAATTTGATTACACTTTGATTCTGAAGCAATTAGTATCATAATCTCCAGTTTCTTGTTAAGGTTGAACTTTTGACAAAGAGAGGTAATGTCTTTGCCATAATCTTTGGTATGTAACTTAATTGATTATAAAACTTTTTTTTTGTTCAGATTGATGCATAGGTACTCTTAGCAGTGTTTCTCTTAATGTTACGGTATATCAAGGAATATTCCAACACATAATATAATTTAGTCCTATTTGTACAATTGAGAATACTACCAAAAAATATTTTGTACATTCTGTCTTCTTGTAAATGTTTCAAAATGACTACAATAGTCTTCTTGTGACACTGGTTCAATTAATGCAAATTAGCTGAGCACATCCAGTTTTGAGTAAACAAATGTGCCATAAAAGTAACAAAATAATATATTACAAAACACTGAGAGGCCTTTAGACCAGAACAAAGCTAATTAGTACATTTAAAATGATTTGAAACTTAGAAAATGTTATTTTTTAACAAAATGTTATTTTTTAACATTCTCATTATTATTTATGAATATGCAAATTAGTTGTAACATAAAATGCTGCTGTTGAAATGCCAATGTCTTAGCTCCATTTTGGCATCATTTTTATTGTTTTATCACAAAAACTGGCCAAGCTATGACTGATTATCATCTATATGGTCGTCTTTTTCAAACTGAATGGTTGCCATGGAAACAGTGAAATCATATATAGTTCAAAAGAGTTTTTTCATGGGAACATTTTTTATTTTGAAAGAATTTATCCTGCCGAATAGTTTGGTACCTATGAAAATAAGTCTAGGGGGGATGGATGCCCCCCGTACTAAATGTCATTTTTGTTGATATGCGATGACAGGTCATTATGACCTAGCCGTTACAAAAATTATGACATTTGGTACTAAAATGTTAAGTGCTATTGCTGTAATTATTATTTTTAATGGCAGCATTTAACCGCATTTCACATATCGTTTAACTCCGATTAACATATGGAGATGTTGTGGCGTGATATATATATAAGATTTTACGGGCATAATAAAGCAAAGTTCCTACGATTAAACAATGTGTAGCAAAGCACTGTTTGTCCTCTTTATTCACCTGTTGCTGTTGTTTTGTGATGTGGAGTCATGCTGTTTCGATCCTCCATCTGACAGTAAGTTATTTTAATTACAAATTACACATTTTATCTTCTGTTTACGTTCCTATTAAATCAGAAACTAACAATTGAGAGGACTTGGCTTCACCTTCTGTATATGCGAGTTGTACTTTGACGTTTGGGCAGTTGTGGCGACTTCTATCTCCTGGCTAAAGGAGTAGCTAATGTTTTTGCGTTTATGACTTCTAACCCCAAGCAAAGACATATAAAATACAATTTTATAGCTCTTTGCTCCAAGTTAAAGACTTTTTCGGTTTTGCAGAGGCCACGGCTAATATCTCCGGCAGAGGTCGTGATTTCTATTCAATGGTTAAGCGAGCTGGCAGAGGTTTTGATTTCTTTCTTTTGACGGTTTGGCAGAGGTCTCGATTTATATCACCTGGTTAAGAGAGTTGGCTGAGGTTATGGTTTCTATCACATGGCTGAGGATTTTGGGAACCTCTATTTATTTACATCTTGTTTACAGCAGTTCAAATATGTAATCAACTAGTAGCTAATGCTGTGCAATCAAATAGTAGTTCACGTTAAGCAATCAAATAGTTGTTTGCGGTATGTAGCGGAACAGGTATTCACGTTATGAAATCAAACAGTAGTTTACGTTAAGTAATCAAACAGCAGTTCATGTTATGAAATAAAACATCTGTTCAAGAAAAGTAAAGATAAGCCTTTAAATGTTGCATTAGACGTAAATAAACACGGCTTACATAAAAATAATTAAAACATATGTCATTGTATTAGATCAACTATCAATATGATTATCCAATTACGAATTCCAAATATATGGAAAATAGGATATGAAACATAGTTTGAAGGAAAAGATCATAACTTGCTCTTTTATTTTCAGATGAGTGTGTATACAAGGGATGGGTATTTACACCGCTATCCTCGTTTAAAGCTCCAGCTCCACACTGTGAAGATTGTACATGCACGGCTGGTATTTTAAGTTGCGACGGGTAAGTTAGTGAATCTTCAGTTAGAGACACCATGTTTATTTTATGCTAACTGGTGAAGTACTAAAAATATCAGTGAGATATTTCTCTATATCACTCACAGTGCCGAACTTCTTTTTTTCAGATAAAATTATCTCCCTTAAAATATATTCTTCAATTAACCCTCTTTGTTGCCTTTATAATTACTGGTATTCTATTATTATCCTAATATTCAAGCCATATAGTCATGTCCAGCTAGACAACCCTATATAAGACAAGCTGTCAGTGACTCTTTGTTAGCTCGATATTTGGATAAATATTTTGCCGGTTAGGTTGTTTATGACCATAGGCAGATCACTTAAAATTGCTTTAAACCTAAGATTGAGTTAGGGGCTTATAAAGTTTGTTTTTACAAAAATGTTGTCGATATCGCAAGTTGTGATGAAGAACTAAAACCTACTCAAGATATCTAAAAACAAGATAAAAAGGGTCACAGAATTCTTATCACAGAATAGTAAAACTTATGGAAAGCCAGTGTGCCATACCAAATACCGCTAGCCGGAAGATATATGTCAAATACCATATGCTAATTGCCATGACCGTTAGAACATGCCACTACGTTTAATACGACGTATCAAATACTGACGGTTATCTCCATTTTACCATAAACGTTAGAAATATTGTGATATTGATCCCTGCCCAAAACAAGTAAAAGTGTTGGACACATTCTATGTCTTGCCTTTCCTGTTGTTATTTGTATTTTGTCAATAAGATTTAAAGGTCCATATGGAAGCGTCCTGGTGCCAGCAGAGAGATTTAAATTTGTTTTACGTACGACTTACTATCTCCTACGTAGGAGTTAGTATCTCCTACGTAGGACTTAGTATCTCCTACGTAGGACATAGTATCTCCTACGTAGTACTTAATATCTCCTACGTAGGACATAGTATCTCCTACGTAGGACTTACTATCTCCTACGTAGGAGTTAGTATCTCCTACGTAGGACATAGTATCTCCTACGTAGGAGATATTAAGTACTACGTAGGAGTTAGTATCTCCTACGTAGGACTTAGTATCTCCTACGTAGTACTTAATATCTCCTACGTAGGACATAGTATCTCCTACGTAGGACTTAGTATCTCCTACGTAGGAGCTAGTATCTCCTACGTAGGACATAGTATCTCCTACGTAGGAGATATTAAGTACTACGTAGGAGTTAGT
>NW_026459576.1:0-77776 GCF_021730395.1 Mercenaria mercenaria
CGAATTGATGAGAGAGAAAAACACTTCAAAGGGCATACCATCTCATATTTTAAATTTCACTGTTAGGAGACCTTAAGCCCTACTGGTAACCTTTCCCACATTAATTGCTGTGTAAATTATCTAATGTTAGACCGAACTCAATATATATTTATTAACAACTTGTAAACATTCATCGCCGTATGTAAACCAATATTGTTTACCTTCTGAAATGGACAACATTACTTTTACTAGTGTGTATATAGATAAGATTTGTGGTAGACAAATTTTTCATCTACAAGATCTTTTTTTTTCACTAACAGCAATTAAAATATTGATTTACTACTGTACATCAGCATTGGTAAAAAAGGGCTATTGTGGTCAGATGTTGAAAGAAAATAATCTTTTCATTGCATTTTGCTGCAAAATTCGTGATTAATCCAAGTACCATTTTCACTTTTTTTTCAGATAATATCTATCGCCTAAATATTACCCATTCATCGCTATCACAGTAGAGAGCTTATATGTTTAACAGTGTTTATAAATTAACTGCTTGCAAATTTGAGAACAAAATAGAAGAATAGGGCAAACATAAGCTCTAACTGGAGAAATGTTTTTATTGTTTTGTTGGGTTTAACGTCTCACCGACACAATTATAGGTCATATGGCGATTTTTCAGCTTTGATGGTGGAGGAATACCCAAGGTGCCTCTCCTTGCATTATTTTATCTCTATCGGGCACCTGGGTAGAACCACCGACATTCTGGAAGCTAGATGGACGGTTTCCTTACATGAAAAATACAACGCCCCGAGTGACGCTCGAACCCACACCGGTGTTGGGCAAGTGATTTGAAATCAGCGGACTGAACCACTCGGCTAGGGATGCCCTTAGCTGGGAAAAATGGTGTAAAGTAATGTCGCAATAAATACTTTTGAGGAAAATTGCCACAGTGACACGCGTTACTGAAAATGCCATTAAACCTTGAAAACTGACTTAATCAAGTTGAAACTTGGTACTTTTCATGCAAAAAATGTTACTGTTACTATATAAATGAAACTGACACTATTATATGTACAGAAAGCCACTTTCTCTTAAAGAAACGTAAGTTCTAAATAAGTATTCAAGCGCACTTCCGGGCTAGTCAGATAATGGCGGAAAGAAAAAATCCTCAATTTTTCAAGCTAAATTTTATGTAAATCAGTTCCTGTTTTTAGTTTATTTTGGAACTCATCTTGACATTTTGCTAAAAGAATGTCAATGAGATGTTTTGCATTTATAGAAAAGTAAACAAGACCTTACTAATGTTCATCTTCTTGTTTTCCCCAATAGAAAATAACATCTTTTTTAAGAATTCTACGAAGAATTTCAGTTTTCTCCGATAACATTGGAAGAAATTTACTTAGGTATTGAATAAATCCAATGAAAGTTTTCACTTGTTGTTTGTTTTGAGGAGGTTTCATGTCCAGCACAGCTCTTATTTTCTCAGGGTGCGGTTTTAATCCATCACTTGTCAAAGTATGTCCAAAATATGACACAGAGCTTTTCCTTATGTCACATTTGTCCTTGCTAAGCTTAAGATTATTATCTTCTAATCTTTGCCAAACTTCCTTTAGTCTTTGATCATGTTCTTCTGTATTTGTGCCTGTGACTAATATGTCATCCATAATGACTTCAACGCCATCTATATCATCCAGAATTTCAGAAATCACGTTTTGAAATACCTCACTGGCTGATTTTATTCCGAATGGCATTCTCAAAAATCGAAATTTTCCAAAGCACGAGTTGAAGGTGCATAATTTCGAACTTTCTTCATCTAGCTCAACTTGCCAAAATGAAGATACACAGTCAAGCTTCTTCGAGAATACTTTGGCATTTGGAATTCTTGTGACTACATCTTCTATCGTTTTCAATGGATAGTGTGGCCTTTTGATACATTTGTTCAAATCGGATGGATCCAAGCAGATCCTAAGAGAACCGTTCGGTTTCACTACAGTCACCGTATTGTTTACCCAGTCCGTAGGCTCATTTTCTTTTACAATTATTCCTTCTTCAAGCATTCTGTCGAGTTCGTCCTTGACTCTCGAACGCAGTTTTACTGGCACATTTCTCGGCGGGTTTACAACGGGTTTTGCATCTTTTTCTATTTCAATATGATGCTTTTTCGGAAGGCATCCTATACCTTTGAATAAATTTGGAAATTTATCTTCAACAAATTCATTTCTCACATTGGCATTTTGTTTTGTTTCCGCATGTACACCATACACTCGCTTTACCAGTCCTATCGTGATGCATGACTCAACGCCAAGAACCGTAGGTGCTTTTTCATGAATGATATGAAATTTGATCTCGTGGGAACTATCATTGATGATACAAGGTAAAGACAACGTACCTATAGGCTTCATCGTGTGTCCACTATAAGATTTCAAGTTAACCCTTGTATTCTTGATATTTCCTTTAATTCTCAGTTTTTTCAAAATTTTCACACTCATAACATTGCACTTTGCACCTGTATCCAGTTGCATAGGTATGCAAATTCCATTCACTCTTACTTGTACTGTCATGTCATGTGTAACAGAATTTACACTTTTGTCACTTGTTGAAATTTCCATATATTCAAATTCTCCGCTGGTATCACTGTCACTTTCTGAAAAGTCGTCCATCATGTGTACTTTACCGTATCTAGATTTCCTCTGGGATTTTGATTTACACATTTTCTCAAAATGTCCGGGTTTCTTACATTTCCTACAAGTTTTTCCATTAGCGGGGCACGTAGCTGTGGTATGCTGGTATCCACATTTAAGGCATATCCTTGGTTGAAAGTATTTCGCTCCTGATTGTTTTGGTTGAAATGTTTTTTTCTTTGATATTGAAGGTTTTCGTTTGATTCCATGCAAGGATTTGTCTTCCGACTCCATTTCTTTTACTTGTGTTTGAGATATTTCATGAGTTCTGGCAATGTCCAAACAATCTTGCAGTTTTAAATCTGAACCTTTCCTAATTAAGCTTTCCCTAATTTTATGCGATTTTACTCCAAACACTATGTGGTCTCGCACAGTTTCATCATATCTGTCTTCTGGGTAACCACAATCTATTATCAATAATTTCAAATCTGTGACAAATTGTTCAAAAGTTTCATCTTGTTTCTGTACTCTTGATTTCAACAGATATCGTGAATAGATAACGTTCGACTTTGGTTCACAATATTCTTCTAATTTTGTGAAATGGGGTTCCAATTTCTTTTTGTCATCATTATTTAGAGTCCATGTAGAATAAATATTTCTTCCTTTCTCTCCTACCCATAACATCAAATAATTGACTTTTTGTTCTTCCGACTTTGAATTCAAAGGTCCACCAAACATAAAATTACAGTGCGTTTTGAACTTTTTAAATTCCGTTTTTAAGTCTCTAGAATCCCAGTTGATAAAAGGTGTTTTCACTTTATATTCATCCTTCTTTTTATAATGGTGAATTAACAAACAATCAGTTTTTTTACATTTCTGACACCATGTCATGTATTTGAAGAAAGAAACAACAACGACTAGCTCTAGAGTATATTATATACTGACCAAGCATACATACAAACATACAACTATATTATGAGTAGATGTATATACCAACTTATAAGACAATACATCACATTACCCATGCGTTCATACTCACATTTTAGCTGCCAGTTTCCATAGTGTTGACCTGTCAGACAAACAAACTGTCTTAGAAGATACTCCTACTTTTCTTGGTGTTTTTGGTGGTTTATAAGTCACTTAAGAACATAAGGCTAGTAATTTCTTTGTTTTTAAATTGGGCCTGGCTATGATTTACAGCTCTCAGAAAGTTGTTAATTTTTTATCGTACATATAGCAAATCCATTTACTACTGTACAGCCTATAAGTATATATCACGAGACATAAATATCACGTTCGACAAGTATGGTGACCGTGACCGATCATTAAAGTTTCCTTCTGTTAAAGAAAACGTTAATTATTGATAGAATAGATAAAGTTTATAACTACTATAAAAGTGAATATTTATTATGAAGAAATAATATCTAAATTGCCATTTTGTTTAGTGGATATTACAGAATTTTCATTCTACTTCCTCATTACAGGTACGTAAATGTAATATCTCCGTACGTTGGGTTTTTACTTTTATTGATTAACATGAACTAGGTCAGATTAGCGTTAGAGTTGTTAGCGTTTATTATGTTAAGTAATTAACAAAATGGAACAGACAACAGACGGTGGTCCTTCAATTTATCAAATAAATCTATAGTTTGTTAACTTTAAACTCGAAATGTAAACTATCATCTACACACTATGTACCCGGATAATCTTAACTCTGTTCAGCGGCCCTATCTCAGTGCCAACATGGCGGATCTAAAGCTGATACAGCTTTGTTTTCTGTGTAATTTCAATGTAAAAAGGAATGTTTTGGTTGTTATATCTGTCTCCATTGATCAAGTGTATATTTATTTCAAAATGTATCATGTTAAATATATCAACCCTTGTGTTTTGGAGTGGAATGCCGACGAACAAGACAAACTTTTCAATGAAAAATTTTACAAAAAAATCTTTAAAAATACCTATATACTATTTTGTTGTTTGAAAGCAAAAATATACTGCTTTATAGGTCCGTTTACACTATGTTGTTCACCCACTACATGTTGACACAATACATGTTCAAATGTACTGACAGCGAGGAAAGGGATAAAAATCTAACTTCGAGTTGATAAAAACCGAACTCAGTTTACATGAGGAATGGATAAAACCTAATTTACACGAAATCGCGGGAAGGAAAAACACCTAACTGACTAGTATTCTATAGAAATGAATGAGTTGACATGTACATGGTCTGATTATTGTAAACATTACTTTACTTTTTAAGCGGTAATATGTTCAAACTTTGTCATTAATTTACAAGCTGTTATATGCATGCCCACTACAGTCAAAAAAAATTTCATAAATTTAATATTATGCAAATAGAAAAGTTTGCAAAAATCTGGATAAACCCTCGCAAAAATAATTCAATATAAAAGTCAAAACTATTATATAATTATATAAGAAATTATTTAATACCACCGATGTTCGAAGTTCTGTAACCCCAACCTTCTCTTCCTCCATCTCTCTCTCACACACACAGTCTCAGAAGAATTGCGTTTGTTTCAAATCTTGTATATCTTATAGTGTAAGGGATTTTATAGAGGTGCTAATGGAATATTTTGATATTGTTTAAATGGGATTAGATTTAGGATTGATTATTAAATATGATATTTTTCAGAAGGTAAGAAGGGAAGATAAGTATGTGTGTGTGTGTGTGTGTGTGTGTGTGTGTGTTTGTGTGTGTTGTGTTGGGGAGGTGGGGGGTGATCATTGACTGACAGGGCAGGAGTGTGGAAATCCACACATTTTTCACTTGTCCACGGACACTTAAAATCCACTTGACCATAGTCAAATTACACTCGCTCGGATTTGTAATATTAAACCTTCATGTAACTGCAAAAAGGCTGGAGAATTCTTTATTTAGGACAATGAAAAGAAAAGCATATCACAGTAACTGTGGTAAAGAATAAGCTGTTAAGAAATGGCACAAACAGGGTTCGGGATCTTTTGATGCCATGCCCAAAACACTGTCCACGCAATGGTACAAAGCCAGATAAATTCAGAGAAAGACTCTTAAAACGTTCCGACTTGTTTTAGCCATACTTGCGATCTCTGTGTGCTTTTGATTTTCATTTGGCTGACTACTAGCTCCCATATTTCCTTTGACAGTGACTTATTGTCTCAGCAGTTGGAATCCTAATAACAAACTTGTCGAAGTACTTTTTTAAGTTGTTTACGTCTCTGATTTTTTTTTATCATAGTCACCAAGTTACAGTGTGCGCAAGACCTAGCCAAAGAACCAATCAGATCATGGAAAGTGATGCTTAAAGACACAGATGCATGATTTTTTTTCTAAAACTGCAGCAATCGAGAGACTCTCAGCAAGTGCATCACGGATTTCATACATTAAATTATCTTTATCACCTCCATACACTTGAAGCAACACACAATCTAAATAATATTTTTTTGTTTTCTCATTTTATACCTGAAAAATTCTGCTTGTCTGCAGTCACACAGAATGAAAAATGCACTTGTCTGCCGGCAAAAAATCCCAAGTTGGATATAGGAATCCCACATCCCTGCAGGGGTGGGTGAGTCAAAGAACTTCGAGCATCTATAATTCATACATAAAGCAAAGACGAACAGCTATGTTTTCCTTTGGTTAGGTGTTTATCCATTCTAAGTTCGTATTTATCCAGCACTGTTTCCTATACCAGTCAGGAATTATCCGCAAATCTACTCACCTCATAATCAATACAGTTTTTAAGCTATAAAATGAATTTCAAACTTTGATACTGTTAAACATTGTCTAAGAGATGTTTATTGAACTAATACAGTTGATAAGTAAGGTCTTATTGCAATTTCTGGTACTTTAATACAGTTAGGAACATAAAACATGTTCATTTTGAAGACTTCTTTGAGTACATTTTAATGAATTCCAGCCACATAATGTGACTTGTCGATTGAAATATTTAGTAAACAAAACGTGTTATCAATACAGGATATTATAGCTATCAAAAGTTTTACACTAACATTGCATACTAACATAAAATCATGAAAAAAGGCAGGGAAATTAGCTACATACATCGTCTTTCTGCCAGCCATGTTGGCACTGAGTTAAGGTCACTGAACAGAGTTAGGATTATCCGGGTACATAGTGTGATATTGTAAAAATACTTACACGTTGGTACGTTCTTACCTGTGTCATGCTTTACTTCTATTTTTACTTTAGGTGCCCTTGCGTTTATACAACGTACATCACGTGAAAACATTAAATGTTGAAATTTGGCAAATAGTTAGGTTTTTACTTTTTCAGATTTTAAAGATCTTAAAGTAATTTTGAATCACCCTGTACCTGCATATTGTATATGTACCTTTGTTCAGGCTGGTTTAATCAGGTTACATTGTGATTTTTGTGACATATACAATAGCTGAGTCAGGTTAGTAGAGGAGTTTTAGAAATAATTTGAAAGGCAAACTTAGAGAGCCTTCTAACCCTGCTAGATACTGTAACATGTGAACATTAATTAAATATCCGATCGACAAATAGATAAAATGTTTCAATGTCTGGTGACCCCACATTTTGGTATTGTTTGAAAGAGTTGTATCTGCTAAACAAGAATTAGTAAATAAGATTACCATAATAATATGTATGATTTTCTACAGTCATGTTTCTTTACTGCGAAATGATAAATCTTACACTGTTATACCGGTAACTGGATTTCTGTTGAAGTACCATAAAAGTATACTGTAAAAATAATTCTATAACATATTTTGCCTTTAAATTTATATTTTCTTTTTCAGTGGACAATACCTTAATTTGTATTTTACACGTTTAAATTAGTAACTTTTTTTCCGCAGTTTAACTGAAACAAACTGAACGAACTGAGAAAGGCTTATTAACAGAAATGACGCTTTAAAGGCGAACAATAATTTAGTTTGATTATCAGTAGCGTAATTCATTATGTTTTCTTTTAAACATATTTTGGGTTGAGCAATATACTATGATGAACAATGCGCAGCTATAAAGGTGTTTATATTTTATACACGTAAAGCTACTAGCCATGCACTGTTGAACCATATCGTGCCAGTAGATTGATGCTGTATTAGGTTAGTAGCTGTTAAATGTGCATAATAAATGTGTAACTTATGTGATTTTTTTTTCAATCAGTTTGTTTTAAATCTAAATGTTCTATATTTTCGCCAGCTTGGCCTCAGTATTTCTATATGTTTAACATTTCTGTTGAAGAAACTGTTTATACAAGGGAGAACATAGATTAAAGTTTTCACCATGTTTAATTCATCTACTGTTTTATAAAAGGTTGTGATAAAATCGTTATCAACTGAAGTTTATCGCCAGTACCAATAAATACCTGATTGTGATATATAGCTTTGTTTGATAAAATACTCTAAGTATTAATCCATAATGATTTTTTTCAAACACAAATACAATATACAAAAATGGACAATATAAAACACTCACTTAAAATATTATGCTGAGCATGGGAAGTGTAGTCAGTAAAATTCGTAAAATGCATAATTTGAAATTATTACATGATTTATCTTTTGTCAGAGATGATCAAGAGACCACATGAGCTCCAAAGGGGTCTTCATTGAACATGTAAACCTGGAAAGTCGTCATATTACCTATAACTCTGTCGATATGACAGTAAACCAAACAAAAGCAAAAAACGAAGCAAATTATATAGTTCAAATGGTCGTAAATTGTAGATTATAAATGTACCTTTGAGATATTGCGTGATATTTCAAGAAGTACGGTTCATATTTTAAAAGGTAATATACAGTGTTGCTGTCTTCTTCTCTTTCAGGTAAATCACTTGATGGATTTAAAATATATTAACTGTTATCTATACTGTACATTTGGAATTGATTGCAAATGAAGTGGCAAGGTTTTACTTTTGAATCGGTTGAATGGCTACAGAGGAAAATACCTATTTTCTACGATCCTTTTTACTCCTCGTTGAAGGTGGTTTATATATTTCAAGGGAAACTTTAGGACGAGAATGTCAAAAGGCAGGTGGAAACCTGGACGCGCTACTGAAACAATGTGAAAACAAACTGAAGCATGAATTTCACGGGAAGCAATATGATAAACTTTTCCCGCAATATGGTACAACTGATATTAACAAATGGGACTTACAGCTGTCAGTTGGTGTGCTGATCAATGTCTTTGGACGTAGTCTTTCCTTGACTGAAAAGCAGAAATTACGTGCCTTAAGAGATTTGAGAAATGAGATATACATGCATTGTGCCTCTGCTTCTCTTGACCAAAAGAAATATGAAGAAGTGCAGGAAGAATTAGAAGACATCATAACCACTTTGGCAGCGACATTTGACAAACCTGTACGAGATCGTTGTTCCGCATACATAACACAGTTTGCTACAGGGCCATTAGACGGTAAGTATGTTATTTTATTTTTTACCACGTACAAATTGTATCGTTTGTACATACTCTTATTTGTAAAAGTTTCTTTTTTTAGTTTGATGTCTAGTTCTACGCACAAAGTGTGGCTTTAAAGTCACAGCGGTGAACGCCGAGTTATTCAGTAGGCAACCATTTTACGCGCCCATTGACAAAGGAATTTCCTTTTTAAGTTTCTATGTTTTGCTTCGAATGATTATTTTCAGTTCTTTTTGTCGAAATTGAACATTATGCTTAGAGGAAAATTTTCAAAAGTT
Source organism: Mercenaria mercenaria (assembly GCF_021730395.1). Lineage (NCBI taxonomy): Eukaryota > Metazoa > Mollusca > Bivalvia > Venerida > Veneridae > Mercenaria > Mercenaria mercenaria. Next base: position 9,273 of record NW_026459576.1, read on the forward strand.
AAGAAATTACAAGTCGAAACGTCAGAAAATAGTTAAATCAACATGTAATATTTCTGAAAAGTTCTGTTCACGTAGTTGTATTTATACTACAATGATCTGGGTTTTTTTTCAGGAGTTAAACCATCTTTAGCAACGTTGAATGGATTTAGTCAAACATGTCAGAAAAAGCTCAAAGGTATGATACACGTAATCCAAAGAACAAAAATACCTTATTACTATTTTTCACAAGGCCTATATGGCAGCACCTTCCTGCAAAAAAAACAACAACAACACTAAGTTAGCTCGAACAGACTCAGTCACACCGAATCTGTTAAAAGTCAACCACTACTTTGGCTCAGTGTTAATTTTTTTCTTTTCCTTTTGAGTCATGTTGTCAATTTAATATTTGTATTCCAAAGTTCCACTTAAGCCGGTGCGTGACAGGGGACGCATGTACGTTGGGGTAGGAGAGGGGGGGGAGGGGCGGGGAGTTCCACCTACCATTACCCCTCATCATCACTCATTGAAACCGAGTATATTATTATTTTGCTTTGTTGCATTCTGTGCTTCCAAAGGATTTTCTGATAGATTTGATAATCACAAAGTGGTTTAAGTTTCTTATTTCCATCATTTCAGTTGGCTTACATACAGAGCTGGTTGTAGGTGGTCCATCGGATTATTGGATAAATCTGTGTGAACATACTCTTGATACGATATTAAACAATGCAGAAAGCATGGCAAGTGAAGGAGCTGGGTTTGAAGAAATAGAGAATAATGTCAAGCAAATGCTGGATTTTTTGCTAGCCAACAAGAATGTTGTATTCAAAGGAAGTAAAAAGGCATGCATTATTTTGATGTTTGAGTGCAACAGCTATGATGACGCTCTTCTGTTTCTACAAACATTGGACAGTCAGGAGTTTAGGGATCACTTAAGTAGGATATCAGACGCATTGATGAGACACTATCAATTTGACGCCACCATATCTATCTCAGCCAGGGTTAGAACAGAGTGTTTGCAATCTATATTGATAGATATTTTAAGTAAGTACTTGTGTTAAATTGTATACATGAGATTAAACATTTAGATATACATTATTTCTGCTAAAATAGAAAGTGTACGATGTTTTACACCAAAAACATGAAATTGCAGCATACATTTATGGCAAATATTGCATTCTTGCAACATGTATACAAATGTTTTATATTCATTTATTATTCATTTAATCCGATCTTACGCGATTGAAGTTTGTGTGACCAATGTAATCTGTTCACATGGAACTCGTTTTGTAATTAACGTAATACAAAATCCAAAATTTTAATCATCTATTTACAATACTCAATTGTTATTAGATGTTGGCGTTGATTACAACCTCGAACCAGTGGCACCAGACCAGAAAGAAAGAAAAAAAACAGTTTGCGTGTTATACCTCACCCCTAGGTATACTTTAAGAACCATGGTCATGGACGGGAAAATATACTAACCCATTTCTATCTATGACGCGCAGTTCGGTAAATGGGTACTATGCAGCTTTAACAAATAGCAATTTATCTTCCATTGTGCACATGTCACACTGCCTTAAAATTTCTTATCGCAGACACTCCACGTAGTTTATATATTCATCAACGTTACTGAAAAACTTGGATGAACTCCCCGAATGCAGATCCGTTTTACATAACAAAATTATTATGATTAGCTAATATGGAAATGTATGTCAAACGTCGTTAAACTACACGTGTACGCTATAGTGTGTATATGCAACATAAATGTGCAATGTGAATTAAGTAAACAATACAAATGTATAATACCACTGTATGATTTCAAATTCAAAATCATGTCTATGATGACTTTCATTCATCATTTCGACTTCTATTACTGTATAACTGTATGTTTTACATTCTGTTTTGTTCGTTTACATTTCGCACACATATGCATACGGCCGTGTCGTTTGGACCGGAAGTTCATTCGGGGCCAACCATTTGATATTTATGTGTATATATACAAAATTTAATTTTTGAAAAAGTTCTTGTGTGTGCGTGTGTGTGTGTGTGATTACATTACACTCTTTGTATGAACAGTAACCTATACTGTTTACATATTTATAAGAGTAGGGAGGTAGGGGAGGAGAGCACCGCCTTTTGAGTGTATATTTGTTTCCTTCTTCTTGATTTTCCTTCTTCTTGATAAGAAAGTACAGATAAATTTATCCTAAAGACTCACTACAAATCAACATTTTACTAAACATTCAAACAATCATCGATGGATCTCTTTTTCATGGGTCTAGCACCAACTCAATTTTTTTCAAGGATAATTGGACATAATATAACTTAAACCTAGAGTAATCATTTTAGAATTCAGGATTTAGTATGCACAATTTATTTCGGAGGATTGCCGTGTACCCCCACCCCTCTTATACAGAAAGGTTGCAACACTTTTGAGACCATTTTATTGAAAACGGTTCTCAAACAGATATACATAAAGATAAAAACTGAAATAACAGTATTCATAATTTTTAACTTTTCATGATTAAAACACCAGTCAATATACATTAATTAAATTTTCTTCTAGTAAAACTGCAGAACAGAACATTTGATAACAGAAATTTGTTTCTCTTAGAACTAAGCAGAGATTTTGCAGGACCCGCAATCTCCTCCACTCTGACCCTCCTGCATCCTGGTATACTGTGTATACACTAGCATTCTGATTCCGGGATACACCCAACGCACCAACCTAAAAAAATCAAGAGTATATTTTGGATAGCCTACAAGTCAGAGCTCAGAGCATTTGAAAAGAAATTTTCTGCTCGCTGCAGTTGCATACCTGGTATTAATTGTTTTATATTAAGCTCCGTTTCTTTACCCACCAGACTGTTTGTACCTTGCATTTAGCCTAAATAGTTATGACCTTTGTTTTACTTGAAAGCAATCATTTAGAAATATAGGTGAACTTTATCAGACATTTTTGCTAGAATTTACATCAGATAAATCACACTGGTGTTTACAGGGTAGCTATTAGCATACTTATGTATTAGGTCCAAAGGCCTGGGACGGAATATGATTTTCATAGGCATAATTTATTATATTGATAATTCCAAAATGACAGATTACATCCAAGTATAAATCATAATGCACAAGAGCTATATTTTCAGCACATTTTTTTATGGGGGAACATTCCCCCAAACCCTCAGCATCCATTTTTGCTGGCTATTCGCCTTATGACTCGTTTATCTTTTGACTGTGTCAGTCATATAGCTTTTATACATGTACATAAATAGCAGATTTTTTTACCTTTTTGCTCAAAAAGTATATGACTGTGCTCAAAAATAGGAACTATAATTTGTGTCAAACTGGTTGTTATCTAAAAATGAAATTAAAGAGATTTGCGTTTAGCTATTTCATGTGTACTTATTAAAGTTACTCGCCTACACTTTTTGTGAAATATGCATAATATCTCTGCGATATAAAATATATTGAGACAATGTGATTGGTGCACCGGGGAAGATAAATTACCACTTGTCCAGTATATGTACAGTATGAGAAATGTACGATTAAAATTGGTAAATACTTTTTCCGGTCCATGACCACGGTTCTTATAGAATACCTATGGGTAGGGTATAGCATGTACAGTGGCTTTTTGCCAGTGTCGCGAATAACCATATCTTCAAAATTGTCCGACTTTTCTAAACGTAAGCGTGTGTTTAAATTTTGTATTCTTAAGGAATGTCTGAAGAGTAATTGTTCCATAATATGAAACACCGTTCACACATTTCGGTACGGATGAGTCGCTGAAAGAATACTGGGCAGGCTGCAAGATAAGGCTCATCATGTGACATCATCACGCCTTTAATTATGTCAATATCACCTACGAACGTATTTAGTAATGCAAAAATCATCTCAAACTTCCTGATATTCGATATTCCTTACCGACGATCGAATAAAACTGAACATGTGTGTGTGTGTGTGTGTGTGTGTGTGTCTGTGTGTTCGGGTTTAACGTCTTTTTCAACAATTTTTCAGTCATATAAACGACGGTGTCTACTTGTAGCAGGGAGCACAATGCCCAACTATTTAGTGCTGCCTCACTGGAATATCACGCCGTAGACACGTGGCATGATACCCCACCCAGTCACATTATACTGACACCGGGCTGACCAGTCCCAGCACTACCCCCTTAATGCTGAGCGCCAAGCGAGGAAGCTGCTAATACCATTTTTTACGTCTTTGGTATGACGCGGCCGGGGATCGAACCCACGACCTCCCGCACTCGAAGCGGACGCTCTACCACTAGGCTACCGAGGCGGTTAAAACTGAACATGAGATTCACGAACGGTAGTCACTCTTAATTTAGCACAGAAAAATTAACTTTGATATCCCTATTAATCATTAATCTATTCTAAATATAGATTTTAGCATAAATCTCTGTTACTGTCAGTTTTAAGAGTGGTGTTAACAGGAGGGTAAGATGATCTTAAACTGTTTACACACATTTTCACATAATATATGCGCTTTCGATGGCAAAATGCAAGCGTATTTTTGTCCTACATGTTTCCTGTTAAAGCATCTTAAGAATCATTTTTGATTCGCTGGTGCCGCAACGTACCCCTCGGGATTTTACAGACGTTAAAACACTTTGCATACTTTCATTGGTAAATTTCATTTAACAAGTTATTTCAATGTTTAAATGGGTTTTATTAAAATTCCTTTTTCGAGAGTTAATCTATCTCACCGACTTGACTTACCATAGTAGTTTCTTTCTTCACGTTGTTTTCATAACGACCATTACGACTATTTTCGCAGAAACCTATTAGTCTTCATTAAATATTCTCTTACAAGCAGTTAAGTTAATATGATATGGAGTATTTTCATGCTAATTATGAAGTTGTTGCAGGACGCAATACGGTGTATTTTAATAACTAAATTATCTTCAATCTGTAATATCAAGCAAATTATTTTCTAAATTAATTTACCACTGCAGTAACTGAAGTAGATGTCACGGTATAGAACTTGAAGATTAAAACGGGTAGAAAATATGTAGGCGGCCGGATAGCTCAGTCGGTAGAGCATCGGAACGGTATTCCAAGGCGCCGGGTTCGAGTCCCGGTCTGGCTGCACATTTTTCTCCCCGTTTTAATATTCAAATTCTATACCGTGACATCTATTTCAGTTACTGCAGTGTTAAATTAATGAGAAAACGTTTTTTAGTTATTCAAATACTTGTTTCTAGAATATTTTAGATTGTATTGTAGAAATGTACCGTTCTGAGGAAATTGCACACAGACAGTTAGAAATTTCATCGGAAAATGAAACTGACGACAAAGGCGATCATGCAAAACTTATGCGAGGATCAGAAGAAGAGGACAGTCAGAAGGCAGAGAGCAAACAACCGCTAAAGCTTGATCTGGAATGCACATCAAAGAGCGGTCTTCTTCATTTTTTGAATTCCTTCAAAAAAGACGATTTCTCGGGCCACCTTAAAAGTGTAGCAGACGCACTGTCTAAACATTTTGGGAAAACTATCACATTGAAGGCATCTTTAGATATTGATGATGTCATGGCAGCTATTGAGGAAGCAGGTAATCATATGCAATATATATGGGGCTGGTGTATCACAGTCATATGTCTTCTGTAAATTTCAACAACTTATTATTTGTGTTCCTAATCACTGAAGAATAAACCGGAGGAAGAGGATATGTGTAATGTAATTTTCAAATTATTGTACTAGTGCGTTTTTTATTTCAAGTTTCCAGAGACAGTACACGATGTATGACTATACAACACGGCTCAGAAGCAATAGACTTACATGAAGAGGAATTAGAATCCGATTCTTTCTCAGGTATTTAATCTTTTAACTCAGAGTTTTGATGATCGTTATTTGTTGCTATTGTTGTGTAAAATCCGGTTATATCGACCTCTAAAATATGTTCTTATAAACATAAAGCGAACTATATCCTTATAGCAGTATTTGTATAACGATCAGATTTATATAGCGAACTGATGCTGCAATGTTAAAACGAAATAAAGGCGTATGGTGAAATCCTTTTATTTGAAAGATTATATGATACAAAAGATACACAACAGAATTTAAAAAGATATAGACACAATTTTGGCTGAAATAAACTGAAACAAACGTAACAGAAGTAAACAATTACATTACCTGGGAAAATTCATATATAAGAATAAATAATGAAACAATCTACTACAAAACAAGAAATTCTAAATGCATTACATACATAAAAGACATATATGATATAGATAATAAAGCATTTCATACCGCCGATACTTTAAAATAGTGTATGTTATCCCTAAAACGGATTATCTAAAATATTTCTCTCTCTTTCATTTAAAGCATCCCTAGGCAATGGAAGACAGAAAAAAAAGAAACACCAACGGTTCCAACATTCAGCTGGCCATTAAAATACGTAAACCAAATAAATTTTTGTGCACATTTAATACGAAAAAAAAATCAAATCTGAAAATAGATGGAATAATTTATATGAAAACTTAGAATGGCCTCTAAAATAGAAAAAGCTCCACACGATAAGAACGAAAATGTTGCAGGCTCGGTTTGATTGAGCCTGTTCACGGACGTTAGTGGAAATGCATGCTACCGTCCACATTTTCTCTAGCCCCGGGTTGAGCAGAACTCAACATTTACACATGTTACAAGTAAAAAAATAATTTAAGACGCCCACAGGCGTGTTCATACGGCGGTGCACATGGAACCTTTAATGATACACTTGCATGTAATTCCATGAAAAGCGGCGTATGGTCCCCAGTTAAAATAATGTGTTTGCTCTAAACGAGAAAACAATGAGCAGAATTAAACAAACTGGAATTTAGAAAGGGGATCTGAGGTTATGGAGCCTGCATATCACAGGAACTGCCAAAAGACAAAATTAAAAAGCAGGCACCATATCCAAGAGGTGATTATACAATACTCAAAGCTATAAAAGCGGAAGTATTGGAACCGCCCAGGCCGAAATGTTCAAGATGAGAAACTAAACAGTACCAATAACACGACATAGAAGTCGTGCTGAATGATCTGAGAAGATCAAAATATAACAGCCCTGATTGAACCAATACAGAGCGTTCCAAAACAAGTAGCCCTGTTGACGGTAATATGGCGCACCTAAGAATTAACTTTACTCTATTACATAAAATACGCAAACAATAATTAGAATACATCTCTTACAACAAAGAACATCCTTTACTTCATATGTCTGCACGTTTGCAAAGAAAGATACGTTCAAACTTACTTGTAAAAACGTCTGGGAACACACCACCCTCCGATCTGCATCTATGTTTACTTTGCCGGTAATATGGCGCATATGACATCACTGTGTGAAGTAATCAGCTGATTCTGCTATTGACGCGTGTACCGGTATTTTAAGTTTACACATGCAATAGTGGGACCCCGTTAATCGGCGTTATGCAGTGATGAGTCAACTGAATTAACATTTATACATATCGAATATTGTGTATATGTAAAAATTACATCTAACTTTGGAATAGAAAACAGTTAAAATTATAATTACTTCCCAACTACATGTCTAGGCCTATTGCTTTTATACGCGGTTCAAAAACAACCGATGCGAGTATCGATAGAAGTTTGACATGTATGACGTAAAAACATTTCGTCATTTGTTGTGTACATGCATAAAAATGGCCGATATCGGAGAAAGGTTCTGGATTTCTGCAGTTTAAATGACCGATAGTGCAACAAATACTTACCAAGGAATATTGTTTTATGGTTAATATATCTTCCAAATGTGTTATACACGTTGTGCAAGGTTAGTTGATTTTTTCCATGACCTCGCCTGCGCAGTTAGACTTGTGTACATAGCTGAACGTGTTTTTGTTCAGCAGGTGCGTTGAAAACGACAACGTCCCGCGTATTTTACACGTATTTTTAACGGCGACGTCATTTGCGCCATATTACCGGCTGCGCCATATTACCGGCTTTCACGATACGCATCCTGCCTACAAAAGACTTCCTGCAAAAGCTCAGGTCCTTGTGACCTGTGTAATATGCATACTGAAACACACAATCCCTTGTTCTGGTGGTGCCCTGCGCCTTGCCATGCCTGCTGTATCTCCATGCAGAGGGGCACGACTCCCCCGAAAATGGAGCCGCCCGTTTGCAGTGGGTGGCGGCCAGTTAGCCAGAGAGGATGTTTCTAGATGTTAAGGTGCCCCAAAGCACCCCGGTGAGGTGATGCATGCTTATTGGCATGTGTGCATCAACTTTTCGGGGTGTGGGTGCCAATACACATCTTTGACCTCTTGTTCGGTCTAGACATTTTTAGCGGTCGTATTGGCCCGATATGATCATTCGGCTAGTTATGCCAAACCCTCACTTTAATTACGCTGACATCTTCTTCTTCTTTATGTAAATTGCATCTTTATATTTTCATTTTCATTTCTACTTTGCACAATTATCTGCATTCTTTTTGGCAAATTAACATAACACAAAATCAAATGAACTTTCCTTCTATTTTCCTATTTTACTGCGTTCAACTTGATGGTATGTTCACACAAAATTATTGAATACTTCATTGCAAAATGCATTTCAATTTCATAGAAGGCGGTGGCTTAGGGTCAATTAGTTTGAACCCTTGCCATGTAAGTGTTTTGCACACCGTACTCTGAATTCCACACGAGGGTCCATTCGTTGTCCTGATCTTGCCAAAGTATCGTAGACGGAAATTGTGCAAGAACGTACCGCACAACATGTCACTGCTGCAAGACGCATCAAAGTTAAACGACAAGGCACAGAAGTCAACACAAATACTATCATTCTGTCATTGTTACTTTTTGCATTGCATTTCTACCTTGTATCGTTAATGTTGACTATCTTCATACAAAAGTCAGTACTTACATACCAAATCCTCTTCAGTGCTGCAATAGCCCATTTCATAGGAACTTTAGAATCTATCGGAAATTTTCGTAAAGTCATCCCACGTGGATGCTTATCAGCTGATAGGCTTGACCAATGAAATACTGGTTCTTAATTGTTCATAACTGTTTTGTAATGGCGAGTGCTTCAGCAGCAGACGCGCGTCCTTTTATTGAATTAAAAGATGCTTATTATATTGGAAAACACCCACAGACTTTCAGAAAATTCAATATTTCTACTATTATTACGTTTTTTTTAAAGAAGACCATCAAAGGAACATCCCTTTAGGAGGAGATGTTGTTTCAAGGAAAGAGTTGACGGACGGACGACGGACGGACGGACGCCGGACGTTGAGCGTTTCACAATAGGTCACCCTTGGCACTTTGTGCTCAGGTGAGCTACAAATGGACGACTGGAAATTTAAAAATATGTTAGTGCTGCACTGACTCGGGAGGTCGGACCCTCTTGATCTTCCCCTCCTTTGTGCTAGTTAAACTGGACGGATGAGACAACGGCGGATCCTCGACATCCTCCCCCGTTAACCTGTTCAAATCAAGAGGGAACCCGTTATGGCTTTGTATTGGATCATTAGATCCCTTTGCAAACCCATCAGTTTTCAAGTCAAGTTTTTGTTTGGGTGTTTGACTCACCCCGCATGGACTAGCATTTGATATAACCTTTTTGCTTTGACGACGGCGTATTAGTATATGTTGGTACATTTTGAATAACTGGCGGCAACATAGGTTTACCAGTTCCATTTTGAACTGCAGGTGTTTGCGTAGGTTTTGCTGCAACATTCTGCTTTTCTTTTAGTACGTCTGGGACAGGCAGTTTGCGTAGATGCATCAATACACTTTATTGGTTTGTTTGTGTTCGATTTTGCAATTGAAGAATAGGTTGATGTGAGTGATGGAGATATGAATTTAGCGTTGGCAATTAGTCTAGCTTCCGGAAATCCAATGCCCTGTGTGATTTTGACATGAAGAACCTCTTTTTCGACATTCTATGTCTTGCAGTCACGAAACTTGGCCGAGTGTGGCTTGCTGCAATTCACACATCGCAATGGAGGACTGCAGGTGTCAGTGTCATGCTTATGAGAATAGTCATTTTGGCCACACTTTGGGCAGATGTACTTGCCTTTACAGTTCTTTTTGTTGTGCCCAAACCTACTTTACTCTATATTTTATCATTCAGTAAATTTAACCAGAGAGCAGTGAAGTGACAAAACAAGGAAGAAGTCCTGCAGAAAAAAAATCACAACTAGATTTCTACCCTTTTTTTTGTCTCGGAACTTGACCTACATACGCTACAGTACCAATATACATATATATATATATATATATATATATATATATATATACTTACTCGGACATGTCCATTCGTGTACAGCTCGAAAGAAACTTCCCTGATAGAGCGTAAATTTGAATGCGTGCGAAGGAAATAAGTACTCGCCATTACAAATTAGTTAAAATTTTGAGAGCAAAAGCGGGAAAAGAATTGAACAAGCAAAGAAAAAATTCTTGGCAATCATACGTTTCTAAACTAAATTCCAGATCATCAGTTAAAATGCCTGGGATATGGTTGGCAAAATTAGTAGTAAAGGAAAACTCTTAAACTTTATTCATTTAAAACCAAATCAGATCAGTCCATTGCATCCAAAAAAGAAGATATTACAAACACTCTCGGTGACAATTTTTCAAAGAAAACCTCTTCATCAAACAATTATGACCAGCGTTTTCAAAATATTAAATCAACTAAAGAAAATAAGCCTTAAATGTTAATTCAAATAATGATGAAGATTATAATAAACCTTTTTCACTTACATAATTACTTGACTTTCACAGAGAAGAAAATATTATTATCTCTTCCGACTCACTATCTGTTTTACAGTCAATTTGTAAACGAAACATGGAAAGTCATATTTTGTTGGATTCCAGGTAATGTTGATTTTAACGGAAATGTGGATACTGCAGCCAAGAAATTCCTTTCATTAGCAAAGTCTACTTTGAAATTACCATACACTGATTTTAAAATAAATACAAACAAATACATTTCATCTAAATGGCAATCGTCATGATAAACTTCAAAATATAAAACCTTCTTTAGGTGATTAGCACCAAGGGAACAGATCTGGGCGCAGGGAGGAAGTTGTTCTTTTTCGTTGTCGAACAAGTCATACCCGGTTGATTCATTCTTATTTTCTGAACAAAAAAGATCAACTTCAATGTGTACCATGTCAAACACCGCTTATAATTAAACATGTTTAAATCGACTGTGTAGATTTCGCTCTACAGCGTAGTGCATACTATGACGTTCATTCTATGAAAGAGTTGTTTGAAAAATTTTCAGTCGGCAATATGTTAATTTTTTTAAAGCAGATAGGCATGTATTATCATCATACCAGATTTGTTGAGCGCCCTTTTCATATGAAATATACGTTCAAGGGCGCCTTACAATTAAACATGTAACATATCGCAGATATGTAGGAAAATCACTAAACATGACATATGCAATCATAAAATTGAAACTGAAACTGAATAATTTGATTAAATGCCTATTTTATAAACATATATTCAATGGCGTTGTACATAATAGTAATGATAGTTATTATAACAATATTAACAATGACAATGATAATAATTACAGCCTTATTGTAACAAACAGTCATGACCGCGCCCCTCACCTTGAGGTCATTTTACCCCTATTGCCAATACCAGTGCTTAAAGCACCTGGTACGCCCAGACGAGCTGCATCAAGTAGAGCAATTATTTTATTCTTTTTAAAAATGATACTGAACTTTCAAGTAGAATATTAAGATATTATACACTGGTTATGCTGACGGATTATAAAATGTCAGTGTTTGAATGACTAACTTTTTAATATAACAGTTTGCAGCTGATAGCTTTGAGCAGATCAGTTTTGCCCAACCTTTTATTTATAAACTAAATAACTTTTGAATCAAAGACGTTGAAGACTGAACCAACTGATTAATAAAATTTGTGGTCAGAAGAATATTACATGTCACGAACAGACTCGGTCGAACTGAGTCTGCTATTGCTTTGCATTCTATGCGTCCAAATGATATTTATCAAAAGTACTGTACAGTCGAGACAGATAATGTGCATTTGAAGAAAACATTATACCATCATAGTGTTTCAACTAACTCACCCCAGGTAAGGCGAGCTAACTTTGTCAAACGTTTTTGTTTACACTTAAAATAACACATTTTTCAGTAGTCTCTACTAAACTAATCCAAGCACATTGTATAATGTTTCACAGTTTGCAAGTTGTTAGCTTGCTATCATAGACTGAGATAATGAATTATAATCTGGACGTTCAATATCACTTTTCACCTGTCTAAACTTGAATCAAAGGGTTCATTGGTGATCTTTTGGTCAACCGCACAATTTTCAGCTGTTTTAAATACATTGTATTTTGCATTTGAATGCCAGTGCCAGTGTGTAATGTGGCGATTTCTCTTCTTTAACATATTCCAGAAATATTGATTTCTAATTGTTTTTATATTTCATAGCATATCAATGCAGCGGTTTCAAGTTTTGTTTTGTGAGAAAATGTATATTCCGCATGATATTTTGAAGTATGATGGTAACCTTAAATTTTTCGTTCTTCTCGTATTGACATCGAATACTAGTCTTTTTAAGTTACCTGCGGAGAGTTATTTATAAAGGTAAAAAAAATAGGGTAAGTCTAATCAATGACCAGGTTTATTAACTTTTAGATTTAACTTCAACTTTGCAAATTTAATAAACTATATTATCCTTTTTTTCTGTACATTTCAGACAAGATTACACAGCGAAAGAAGATTGGTGAACGTGAGGAAACTACTGCGAAGTGGGTTTACGATACAAGTTTCGACTTTGCAATACTCACAGGTATGTATTTTACTTTATTTGGCACCCTTTTTAGCTCGTTCAACGTGAATGTGATTTATTATAATAGGTGGATAATTCGGCGTACATCGTCCAGCGTCCTACTTCCTGCGTCCTGCGTCCTGCGTCAACATTTTTACTTAAACATTTTCTCCTCTGAACCTACTGGTCAAAATTACACCAAACGTGTTCAGTAGCATTTTGGAATGAACCGCTATTAAAATCTTTAATACAGAAAACTAAACAGTTAAATAGAACAATAGTTATCAAAATCTCTTAATTTCCTTTATGAAATGATGTACATGGTGAAATAAGAGCCTATTTTGAGCATCAATAGCAAATAGTAATTTATTCGTGCTAAGAGGGTGGAACTGACGTGTATTTATAAAAAGATTTCTCCTTTGATTGTTGTATTTTGGACATTTAAATAGAAAGTGTTCGGCATCTTCTACTAAAGCACCGCAGTCACATGCAGAATTTGCGATAAGGTGATTGTTACACAAATCTGAATTAACGTTGCTACAATTGTTTCTAATGCGTGTTTTATGTACAGATGGTGAGCGATCGCCACTTGTAAAATATGATGGAACAATTGTAGGTTTGTATAAATTCTTGAGTTTTCTTTTGAAACTTGCTAATGAGTCTGATTCTCTAATATCTAAAGGTAATTCATTCCAAAGTTGTATTGCTGAAAGGATGACGGACTTAGAATATATTTCTGTTCTTCTCGCCATTGATACATAATTAACATTATTTCTCAACAAGTATTGATTTTCATATGCATTTTCGACTAAAGGGGGAAATAACTGTGATAAGTACAATGGCAATAAATAATGTTTTTCTTTGTATACTAATATTAATTTCTGAATCTTTCTTCTGTCCGCAAGAGATACACATCCGATTTCTTTTAATAGTTTTTGAATAGATACTGATCTTGTTAAACCCGATACAACTCTTGCAGCTTCGTATTGTATTTTTTCTAATATTTCTTTCTCATAATTAGCACAATTATCCCATAACGAAGAGGAATATTCCAGACGAGGACGTAAATAAGATATATATATATATATTTGATTGAGAGTTTTTCGTTGAATTTGAAATTTCAACATTTTTATTGACCCTAAAATTTTCGAGGCAGATGAGACTATAGTGGCGATATGTTCATGCCATGACCCGTCCTGACTAAAAGGTACACCGAGATGTTTATGATGTTCAGCAAATGTTAGATGTACATAATCAAAATATAAGTTTAGGCGGTTTCTATTACAATAGGAAAACAACATAACTTCTGTTTTAGAATGGTTAAAAATTACTAACCACTGACTGGACCATAACTTTATTTTGTGGAGGTCATGATTAAGAGTTTCTTCCATCGTATCTATGTTACTTGTTGATACGGCTAGAAACCTATCATCTGCAAAAAGTCTAGTAATATTTAAAAGTAAATCAGCTATATCATTTACATAGATAAAAATAAAAGAGGTCCAAGGACTGAGCCTTGAGGAACCCCACCATGTAGACATTGTGACTCTGAAAAAGACGTTCCGACGAAAACTTTTTGAGCTCTATTCATCATATAATTTTCTAACCAGTCTAACAAATTTCCAGTAATTCCATATTGTCGTATTTTGAAACTTAGTCCTTTATGCCAAACTCTATCAAACGCTTTGGATATATCACAAAAAGCAATACAGGTGGATTTTTTATTGTCTAAAGCTTTGCATATTTGATGATAGATTTCAGTCAGTTGATAAATAGTCGAATGTCCTGGTAAGAAGCCTGATTGATTTTGGAATATTAGTGAATTGTCATGTAGATAGTTAAACATACGTTTAAATATAATACGTTCCATAACTTTTCCAACACAACTAATAAGAGAAATTGGTCTGTAATTCGACGGTTTGTCTCTGTTGCCCTTTTTAAAAAGAGGCATAACGTGCGCTAATTTCCAACTAGACGGATATATTTTGTCGGACATTGAACGATTATAAAGTTGACAAAGAGATTTGCATAATGTTTTAGAAGTTTCTTTTAACATTTTATGACTAATTTCGTCAGGACCGGAAGCCTTGTTAACAACTTTATTTATTAAAATGTCTGTAATTTCTTGTTCCTGTATTATAAAATTTTCAAGACTTGTCGGTGTTCTTAGTGAAAAGATAGGAGGTTCAATATTTGTATCATCAACATTTGAAATAGACACGAAAAAATCGTTAGGAGTATTTGCTTTATCAACATCTGACAATGAATAGCTATTATTTTGGATTTTCAGAGTTATTATCTCATTATCCGAAGAGTTATCCTTAGCAAGCATTTTAACTGTATGCCAGTATTTACGCGGATTCGAAGTATTCAAGTCATTTAATGAAAATTCCGGATTATTATAGAAAACTTCTTTTGCGTGTTTTTTTTTTTCATGTTATTTACGCGATTTCTTAGTTGTTTATATAAATGCCAGTCTGAAGTTCTGTTAGAATTCAGTGCTTTATGAAACTGCCTATCTCTTTGTCGCAAAGTTCTTTGAATTTCAGAGTTGAACTAGGGTTTGTCTTTTGGTCGAATCAACGCCATATGTGTAGGGATACATTGTTTTGCGAATTCTAGAAATTTAGCAGTAAAGAAATCACAAGCATTATCTATACTTCCGTTATTTATATCGGACCAATCTGTGTTTTGAATTAAGTCATTTAATCTAATAAAAATCAGCGTTCTTATAGTTCGAAACTCTTCTTTTAAACGGTTTGTTAGAGTCAAAATCTATTTTAAGGAATATGTATTTTCCAAAATGGTCATTAACTTCTTTTGGCATTTCAAATACCCCTGAATCTAAAACATGAATATTATTTGTAACAGCAATAGGATCAAGTAATGTTCTGGAGTTAGATGTAATTTGAGTGGGTGAATTTATAGAATTGGTCAAATTGTTTAACAGCATTATGTCACGAAACTTGTGGTTTGATATGTTAAGCTGATATTCATTTATATCGCCTACCATTATTAAGTTCTGTTTTGATTCTAAAGCTATTTCTAAACGTCTATTCGGTTTGTCCCAAAATTCAACCGTGTAATGAGGTGGTCTATAAATTATACATAAAAGATATGAATGTTTTTTATCTTTAATTTCTACCCAAAGTGATTCGGGAAGTATATTTTCTAGATTAATTAGTCGTGTAGGTCTTAAATAGGCGGAAATATAAACTAGAAAACCCCCAGAATGACATGTTATATCCTTTCTGAACATGTAATCAAAACCCGGTAGTTGTAATGTACATGTACTATTTTGAATATTTGCATCCAACTTGGTTTCTGTAAAACACGAAATATCCATATCTAAATATTGATTTTCTATATAGTCAAATTTATTTCTTATACTACGAATAGTTTGGGGAAGTATCGATAAACAGTTTTCGTGACTAATCATAGGACCTGGGTTTAGTCCGACGTCACCTGCCAGAAGTAATAAATACGTTATGTATAATAAAGAGTTAAAACCGGTATTTAGGTAATCGATCGACTCTTACAGCTGATTATTCATTTAGTACTGATTATGCTTGTTTTGTGAACCGTGAAAAAGGCTGACAGACAGTATCCTTCCAGTTATAAATGTCATATTCAAAGTTGCTCTTCTTAACGAGTTTGTAAGTTGAAACTATAGTTTACATACAAAAGAATAAAGAAATGATACAATTTCCGCCAGGAAAGATGTCAAATTTACAGTATATCTCTCACGGCCACGGATCAAATTTTGGCCGTTGTAAAATGACCCCACTGATGTCCGCCATGATACTAGATCATTACCCATGATCGAGAAATAGATGAATAGCAGGCATATATATGGCGAGCAAGCACGGTGTCGACAAGGAAAACAACACAATGGACAGGAGACAGTGGCGACAAAACAAAATAAAAGGGTCAATGTGTATAAAAAAACAAAACAAAAACTAAAGTTTGTACTAATGTTTTGAAACATGATAGAAGGATATCTTAAAGGTTAGATAGCAGATGAAGTATTATACATTTCTCTTATCACATTTTAACAGATCACTAAATATAAAATTGCGTACAAAAAAACTATAGCGGGTTGACAGAAAAAATGTAAGACTAACTCATTTAGATATAAAAAGGACTCACACTACACGCACACACTACACGTTCTGTGAGAACATTCTTGTGATATTACATAAATCTCTTAATCAATATATTTTAGACCACAAAATAGGTCTATAAGAGTTTTAAAATAATGTACAGTTACTGACATTTTCTTTAAATAAAATAATGCCACTGAATCTAATAATGTACCATCTCCTAATAAGATAATGAAAATACCGTCATTTCCATAAACAACTTTCGTGAAAGCGAAAAAATTGTATTGCTACCTGGTTATATGCAATTACCGCATTCAGTCATTCAAGCGATGAAAATAGATAATTGATATTAGGCCGTGTAAGTTTTACGTTAATTAATAATATTCTTTTTATCCTGCAGCCAATAAAATCTGTGTATAATTTCATTAAAAATGTTTTTCTATACAAAAATAATCCTGATTTTTAGTTTACTCAATTGTAAATTCCTACGCCCTTTATCCTGTTACACATGATTCCTTACAATAAAACATTATTTCTTACCTCATGCTTTGCCTTCTGAAGTTTTGAGTATTATAAATCATCGGTGTTATCAGGGCATTCGTGTACAAAACAAGCAGAGTGGTTTTGACTCGGATAAAATACAGCCTAAAAACACGCTTGAGATGAATTCAAATGCCCGCAGTCTATACCATAAATTTCCTTAATTTCCGTGCTAGACAATGTGAGGTAAATGAAATTTCTTCCACCATGATTCGTTTAGATCCAATAATAACAATAAACGACTGCATAAATCTGGTTATTTGTGTAAATTTCTAACTTAAAATGAGTAAACGCCACAAAACAAAAAGTCAAGGTCGATTCACCCAGACTTTAAAAACCGCCACCGTACCATTCCGTATTGAGGTTTAGAAGGATAGAGTCAATTAATTTTTTCTACCGTGACTGTCCTCATAAAATGATGAAATGTTTGAGCTTCGAAATCTTGGCCCAGTTTACACTGCCTATAGTACATATACTTGAAAAAGTAGTCCTTCAGTTGACGGTATAAACCTCTAAATAAACCCCAAATACACGACAGGCAGTTATCGGCCTGATAAATGCTTAAGTGTTAGGATAAAGTGAGATATCGTTGTGCAAATCATAGGCACGTCCCGTTTGGCTTTTCTTGCAGAATTTTTTAGCCCCTTATATTTCATCAAACATTTGTCTGTACTACTTCTTTTATACTGCCTGGTAGTGGAAATAAAATGAAACTTTATACGATTGATCTGTAGGGAGCCCGGTTACGTATATATTACCCGTTTGACAGTCGAAAGAATTTATTGAGTTATTGCTTTCTTTTATGCAATAAATCACAAAGAACCATTGATAAATTACTTTTTATGTTTCTCCGTAATTTTATCAGTATGTAATAACTTTTTCGTCTCGTGTCCATTACTCAAGCCTGTTGGTTATATTTGTAAGAACAATGTCACGCTGCTCAGTTTGCCGGTCTTGAACCTATTTATCGTTTTTATGCAAGCTGAAGGCTAGTGAGCGTCTCGGGGTTCTATGGTCATCTCATGCAAATAGCAACCTTGTAAACAAATGATAAATATATAATAAAGTATGTAAGATCTGTGGTGGCACAAAGTCTAACATAATATTATTGAATGTCTGTTTGTCAGGACTTCATGTTTAAAAATGCTCAAAGCTGCTAAATGGTAACAGTATAAATTCGTCTTCATTATTATGCATACGATTGTCCTTTGAAGCTAAAGAAAATTCATGCCAGTTTGTATGAGTATGACTCCATACATTGCAGATAAACAAGATCCGACTGCAAGTGTCAATTACCTTAGTCCAAACAAACCCGAGGAATGTAGCGTGAGAGGAGAATTCGACATGAATCTGAGCTTTGAGTCACTTTTAAAAGATGCAGAGGGAAATTCTCTTGACTGCGAACTTAGTGGTGAAAGGTTTGGCAAAATATTGAACCTATCATTAATAGTTTCATTACTGCGGTACATTTTGTAGCAATGATAGTTAGACTGAAATTAGTTCATTGTACATTTGTATATAGATTATTGCTCAGATTGGTAAATATGTAAAGAATGATAAAATATATTTTTCTTGTGAATCATTACAAATTACATGTATTTCTAGCCCAATTTTCAAAACGGGTAAACAGAAAAGACGCTTAGAGGGAGCTTTTTGCTTCACAATTAATATGCAACAAATACAGGTTGCGTCGCATACAAAACTGTTCAGAAGGCACCAACAATTAAAAGAAAAGTTAATTATGTCTCCCACCACACATTGGTTTGGGAGACATATTGACTTACTCCTGTCTGCGCGTGTGTGTGCGTGTGTCACAAATCTTGTCCGCGCTTAAGGTGAAACATTTCTTATCCGATCTTCACTAAACTTGAAGAAGATGTGTTTGACCATAAGTCCTCAGCCAAGTTCGATAACTAGCCAAATCAACCAAGGCACTTCAGAAGTATGGCCCTTGAATTACCGAAAGTCGGCCTTTTTACTCTTTTCAGCTCTCTAAGGCGAACATTTCTAATACGATCTTCACCAACCTTAAACAAAATGTGTTTGCCAATAAGTCCTCGGCCAAGTTCGATTACTAGCCAAATCGCCTATGGCATTTATGGCCCTTGAATTACCGAAAATCGGCCTTTTTTACTCTTGTCCGCACGCTAAGTCGAACAGTTCTCATCCGACCTTTACCAAACTTAAACCAACTGTTTTTACCATAACTCCACGGCCACGTTCATTAACTAGCCAAATTGCCCCAGGCACTTTAGAATTATGGCCCTTGAAATACCCAAAATCAGCCTTTTTACTCTTCAAAGGTATATAGTGAGTAAACAGTATATAAAGACTGACTTACTATTTTGATGATAAGGCAGTTGTGAGAGTCATGCGCTTTTCTTAAATGCAGCTCTATTGAATTCTGATGCCACTCCGCTTATCAGGTGAAAGCAAGTATGTCAACGAGTTTTTTTTACTCTTTTGCTGTGGGCAACCCTTGAAAAATATGATCGATCATTTACATTTAGGATCCGATGGATTTTACAAGTCACTGTGAGCTCGCAAAAATGTAAATCATATTGTTTTCTAAATCTAAATGCTTTATTTCCAAGTTCAAAGTCACGTAATACTTTCAATACTTCCATGGTATTATGCCTAATTAGTTGTTCATTTATTCGAACTGCGAAGGTGAACCAGAACCTTCAAGTATGCATTTCTCATTATAGTTCATAGCTCAGACAATAAAACAGAAGAATTTTATTAGTTGAACTTACCTTCGTTTTCTCTATCCGACCCACGTGAGTTTTTCCATTGTTTTAGGTAGATGATACTAATCAATCCGACTATTTTTATTTTACTAAACTTGAAAATGCGCATGTGTTTCCTTGTTATACGCCCCTGTTGGAAAAACGGACGTATTATGTGATGGCGCGTGCCTGTGTCCGTCCATCCTCATATTTTGTGTCCTGAATATAACACATTGACCATTTAAGGTATTGCCTGAAACTTGGCATATTAGTTATTTATTTATTTCATTTTGTAGAGTCTAACGTCGCACCGACGAAAGTTTAGGCCATATGGCGACTTTTTAGCTTTGATGGCGGAGGAAGTTCCCAGGTTCCCCTCCGTGCATTATTTCATCACCAGCGGGCACATGGGTAGAACCACCGACATTCCGCAAGCCAGCTGGATGGCTTCCTCACATGAAGAATTCAACGCCCCGAGTGAAGCTCGGAACCACATCGATGACGGGCAAGTGATTTGAAGTCAGCGACCTTAACCACTCGGCCACGGAGGCACCCATATAAATAGATGGCGATGGTATGATGTGCAGAGCACATGAACCAGGGCGGTAAATCAGTTGTAAAATTCATCTTTCGGAGCAATCTTGGCATAGAGGTGGGTAGTGATGAGGTGATTTGAGGAATACACCAATCCTCATAACCCCCACTCCCTCCCGACCCCTAAAAATATGCTTCTATATTTTTGTACCTAAGTATTAGTTGTGCCTTATGAACCAGGTCGGAAGGTCAAAGGTCAAATTTACAGTAAGGTCAAATATGTCTGTCATATTTTGTGTCCAGAACATAACGTATTGACCAATTAAGGTATTGACTTTGAACTTGGTATGTGGTATTGAGATTATGTGCTGAGCGGTAGGTCAAAGGTCAATGTCACAAACTGAGTTCAAATCTGTCCTTTGTATTTTGTTTTCGGAGGACAACTTCAAAACTGTTCAAGTTATTGACTTTAAACTTGGAATAAAAGACGGTGGTGATATAAGGATTGCATTAGTCCACACACACACACACACACACGCACACATACACATACACACACACACACACAAGAAAAAAGAATAGAAACAAATGACTTTCAGTTTGTTGTGCCTTATTATTCCATCATCATTGCCACACAAAAGCCCCAATCCCCATCCACTGTCAGAGTACATTATTATTATTATCGTCATCATCATCATCATCATCATCATCATCATCCTCATAATCCTACAACCAAGATTTATATAGCGCTATGTTAATAGTAAACACGTTCAAATGCGCTTTACGTAGCGCAAAGACAGACACTCTGAGCGCCAAATTCATCCTCTACTAGTACAGATACAGAGCGATCTGACCAGAGGGGCAGAGCGAGAGAAAGCCTCAGAACAGAGAAATCCTATTAGATACAGGTACCTGTAATTACATACCCCCCCCACAACCCCCCCCCCCCCCCACCCCCGAAAAAAAAAATCTTTAACTTTTACTTCCTTCTTTTCTGATCTAGAATTTCGGGCGTATATTGCAAGCTTTGCAGAGCTCTTGTTAACGTTATTGCAATATCAAAATAATCTGACCGTACACATGAAAAATCGAACACAATTGTTAATTTAGAAAATGGAGAAAATTAATCATAAAGAAAAAAAAAACAATTGTGTAAACATAATTCATCATTTTATATTCCTTTTTGTACACAAAATTTGAAAACTCAAAACTCCACACATCTTACATGTACTTATTGTATAAATACACATGTATAATGAAAATTTCCAAAACAAAACTTTTAGAATAATTTCAGGAACTATACGTTTCCGCCGAATACCGCGTTGCAATATGTTACGACACTGACAGTGTCAAAGGTCACCTGAACAAAATTACTATAAAAAAAGAAATGCTTTAGTTACTTGTTTCATTTTTAAGGGCTGATTTCCCTTGTTAATATATTTCCGCTTTCACAGCTGAACCCTGTTGTGAAAACCCCATCAATCATATATTTCAGTTGTAGTACATAATCCTAATATAAAAAATCAGTCTATATGTCAAATAACAAACATTTCGGTTTCAAAATCAATTGATATATAACAACAGGCTATCGAAAATACATCCAAACTGAATAAAAGCATAATATTTCATGGTAAGTCCATAATACATCATTTGTTATCCTGGTATCCAATATAGAAACATATACACAAAAAAGAAATATATTATTAGTTACACTGCTTGTTGGTGACAGGATACGGGATTTACGCTGTCGAGGAAATCCATATCAGGCGAGAGCGAAGCTCGACCCTGATATGGATTTTCGAGACAGCGTATATCCCGTATCCTTTCACCAACAAGCTGTGTAACGATTTTATCTTGCCGACTACCCTTTACTTACATGCCATAATCTAATATTTTGTAAATTAACAAAGCGGCAGCCATTTTTTTAAAATCAAAATTCATATCTGAAATGTACTAGCAGGATATGGAATATATCCTGTCTCCACGTGACGTCTATTGACCAATAGAAATGCAAGAAACTTGTAGGAGGCAAGATAAAAGTGTTTACAATTCTCTAAATGAAAATAGCAATCTTCCTTATAAATTTTACGCTTTGTTGCCTTCAATCAAAATCACCGGATGAGACTTTGTAATTTATAAAGATTACATTTCTATGTTTACTGTTACACTATGTATTTATTCCGGATTTACTTTCTATTCTCTTTTGTTCTGATTGTTAGTCGATTATTATTATTGACATTTATGAATACTTTTCAGAAGGAATATAACTGCTAAATAAAATAGTGCTCCTTTTTAAAATTATAAATTTTCACTTCAATGAGGGTTAGTACAAAAAGAAGCCCAGATTGACCTTTCCTCAATTCTTGTTTTGCAACTTAAAATATATAAATGTTCTATATTCATTTCATAAAACACCTGGCTGATCTTTTCCATGAAAAGTAAAATAGCATTTTATTTCTATATGTTTACGCTTTAAACACGTTGGATACTAATAAAAGGCATATACATCACATGACTCCCGTGCATGTTGACCCTTGTGATGAATAAAACAGTATTGAAGCCAAGTATGGTTCTTATGTGAGCTATGTTTAACAAAACATAAATAGGAGAATTTATTATAAGTCTCTGCATGTTTATAACTTAAACTTCTGAAAGGAATATTTCATTTTTAAAGTCTTTTATGTGTGAAAAATAAGTAAAATAAATACACATTATGTAAATCGCAAAACGTCTTTTCACATTTCTAAATTCTATAGTGTGCTTAATGCAATCGGTCTCTTAATAGACGTGGTCTCTCAAGTTAAAATGACTGTATCTAGTGTATTTATCTCAATTCCTTTGTCAGGATTGTCATTTTATTCATAAAGGTTCTTGTTTAACTATTTTTTTGAATTTCTGGAATTGTGTAAAGTCAGAACTATCATGGGTCTTATATTAAAGAGTAATATCGAAGTTTCATTAACTAAAATACAGAAAGTTTGGGCAATTTTTATCACACTTCAGAGATATTTCTTATTTCACCCATGATTAATTGACGATCATTGCAACTTTGTAATCTAGTCTGCTTTAACATAGCACATATATCTACTAATATTTGCTACAAGTTTTGAGAATTTTACCGACAAACTAATGTACCTTTTAACTGTTCCAACCCCGAGTTTCGGTCGTACAAATCATTTGATTAAGCATTACGCAATTTTATCTGTAAAACACGTTGTTTAAATTCTCAAATTGTTATCCTTGATTTAAAAAAGGATGACTGTTTACAGGAATTATTGCATGTGTCCCTCTTAATTACTCTTGCAGGTAAACACTGTAATGCTCCGATAGGCGTCGCTTTTGATAATTCTTTGATACTTTTTTAAAGTCAGTTATGTTCCAACTCATTTTCTGTGCTTCAAGTTGTCAAAAAATCAGAAACCTAGCACCAGTTAAATATTTAGGACATTTTTAAACAGTAATGTTAAGTAAAAAAAAACACAAACACATTTAAGGGTACATGCATCGAGGCTATGTTTAGAACAACCCTCAATGAAGTAAAAAAAAATGAAAATTGAAAGGCACATTGGCATATATGTTTCTGCTATAAAGTAATCAGAAATGTCAAAAATCAAGTTCAGCATACATTATCAGCAACAACCTGAAAGAGAGGTGCTCACTAATTAGCTTATTATTAGAACAATAGAAAATACAAAGTGCATTCGATAAGGAAACAATCACACAAATCTAAAAAATAATTCAGTGTATCCAGTTGTTGGCATTTTTATTAAAGGCAAACAAGCATCAAAACATTGCCACATTGTTTTACCTCATTCAATTTATAAAGGCATTTAGTATGATGGCTGATTTCTGCAATGTCGTGTTGGCGTGTTGGCGAGGCGAAAACATGACAACAAAAAACTCGACAAACGCCTAATTTGTTGATTTTAATGTGTTTTAACCACAACTTCCTGTTTTCGTGTTGCTGTGGTGAAAACACGATACATTCTACGAGAAAACTGGACATTTAGAGGGCCTCGACACGACTTATTT
The DNA here is from genome assembly GCF_021730395.1 of Mercenaria mercenaria. Classification (NCBI taxonomy): domain Eukaryota; kingdom Metazoa; phylum Mollusca; class Bivalvia; order Venerida; family Veneridae; genus Mercenaria; species Mercenaria mercenaria. The sequence goes on from NW_026459576.1 coordinate 33,955, forward strand.
ATTTGTCGAGTATTCGTGTTTGCGGGTATGAATGTGTCGTGTTGGCAGCTTTCATTTGTCGTGCTGTCGTGACTTCGCCCCGCCGACTTGAAAACACAACAAATACCTACAAGAAAAATGAAAATATAACAAATATCATATTTGTCAATTTTTCGTGTTTTCGTTTTGGCGTCTTTCGTTAGACATTCGCACAATTACACTTATGCAAGACGCATAAAGACATCTAGACTGATGATAGTCAATATAGCGCACAGTAAGAAAATGACCCATCTAGCGCTCACCTTTTGCGTAGTTTACGGCGAATGACTCGAGTATATGGTGAAAATGATGACAATATCTCCCGTTACTGATCTTCTTCTTTCAGTAAAAGAGCTGGGATCCTCTAGCTCTGCGAGCTGTTCAAAATGTATCAACCGCCATTTAAATTTGAAAACCTTATTTTCAAAATGTGAGCATTTTACACATCTAAGCACATGATTGGGACTTTCTATCTAAATGTTTTTAGAATACAACATATATACATAAGATGTTAAACACGTCTGTTTGGTTAAAATAACTATGTGATAATGTAAAAAGATTGTTTGATGAAGGAGGTAGAACTACTTTTTCGTACTGAATTTTCCTGAATAAAATAACTAACGTTCCTACCTGCCTACCCAGCCTGTAATGAAATGGATAGCGTGAGAAGATATTTTAAGGCTAGCCCAATAGATACCCTATGATGTATGTTATACCGCACCAAACTCTAAACGGCTTGTTTTCGAGTTGTTGTGTTTTCGCCCCGCCAACACGACTTGGCAGAAATCAACCACAATACGTTAGCCATTGTAAACAGGGGCATATTTTCTTGCAGTTTTTGTATTGTGTATTATGTGTATTGTATTATGGACTTACTGTAAGACTGTAAGTACGAATTTATTCAGATTGGATGTGCTTTCGTAAGCCTATTGCTCTGTCTCATAATTAATTTAATATACCTTACTATGAACAGTAACTAATCTGCATATGACAGAATCCTGTATACAAGATCAAACAACCGGAGTAGTGAAATTTTGAAACGACCTGTATATTTCTATTATATTCGGAGTATGAAACAAAACTGAAGTATATTACATATTGGTTTTCACAGGTCCGTTGAGGTGGAAATATATATACAAGGGAGATAAGCGTTATTTACAAGTACTTACATAACGGTGATGTATTATTATTTTCAAGTTCTATCAGCAGTGACACTACAGGGTTTTGTTCAACATCGCATGAAACAGCTGCCGACTGTCTACATGGTATGGACCAACCACAATTTGAAGTATTTATGGATAAATCACTTGCAAAGGTATCTAATTGAAATGTATTTACAGTCAAACTTTTATATAAAGACTATGCCCTGAAGAAATACACAGTCATCTTTGTTGACAGATTGGTAAAATATAACAATGTTTACATCGGAATTGAAACTATGGAAAATGCTTTCTAGTGCTCTCTGTACCCAGTTGGTATTTACCTGCCAACTAGAACATAGATGTCCCAATTACAAGCAGCGATAGTATTGCAAGGAAGATTGTTTGACAACTTTGGGACAATTGGTTTGCCATTTCCTCCTATTTTGTCCGATTAATAACTTTGCAATGCATTGATCGAATTTATTTAATAACTTGGCGCAAATATTCTCTATTACTATTTAGCTCTCCGTCCATTCCCTTTTCAGTGCAAATTATTTATGTAATGTCTTGAATAGATAAAATATATCCAAACCAATCAGATATGGTTTCACCTGCCCTAGCTTAAAGTTCAAGGTTACAATAGAGGCCACAGACTTCGGATATTTTTGTCCATGTGACCGTTCTACGCTTGAATAGTTATTGAAATTACATGGCTAAATCATTCTCATTGATAAGACCAATGTTTCGCATGCAAACCGGATCCCTAGCTCAAAGGTCAATGTCACAATAGAACGTCAAATATTTTGTGCATTTTATCTTTTCTTGTCTATATAATCTGTACGAAATTTTACAGGGATGGAAGACCTCTTTTTTGTATAAAATTACAGCCATGATTATTTAAATTTTACACCTTAAATGAAAAAGTGACAGCTGCAGACATGCCTCTTTAGAAGTTGCAGGTGTAGAAATGTTGAGAAGTTACAGGTGTAGTTGAAAAAGGGAGGCATTATTTTGGAGAACGAAATTGGAGATGCAAACAAGTTTAGGATGAACAGGAATTTTCTAGAAAAGTCAGCAATCACTACCGAAACGACTATGATCATATGACCCAGGGAAGTTCCAACACCTTATATGTCTGGAACAATGGGTCCCATCGCTAAGGTGACTTTGTCTAAGACTAGCGGATACTAGTAAACTATATGGAATGTTATTTGTTAAAAAAAGAACAAGGATAAATATCAAACAGGGAATGCCACTTTCCAAAACCCAGCCTCCCAAAAATGAAACCTACAGTACACAGATGTGCACACTTCCAACACATATACTCACATAAAAAGCAAACACACGAGGACAAAACAAACAAATAAACGAACACAATGGGTCATCGCCTTGGAACGGTCAGAGTCAGGTGACAGTGTAAATAAAAGTAATTCCCGCCAGGTGAATCTATAACACACGCAATGGAAACAAAAGGCATGACATGTGAAACACAAAAATGCTGCTGTATGATTTTATAAAAAGCAAACTTAAGAACTAAAAATGTATGTACTCAGTGCCTTTGCAGAAAGCAGAGCATCAAGATAAACACCCTTAAGGGTCCCAACGAAACGGGCCAGACGACAGAAATCAAAACAGTTCAGACCAAGTTGGTTTAAAAAACTGCTTATTACAGAGGCACCCTCACCCCCGCCACCCTCACTCTTCCGTCAGACACAATCAAAGAGGGAAGCGTAATGTCCAACTGTAAACGGATTGAACACTTTAAACATGCGGTGCGCCTCAAAACAGTTGGGATGTAACCTCTTTTAATAAAACGTTTTATAATTTTACAAAATACATTTGGGACATTACCATGACCCAAAAGCTTACGAAGTTTGTAAACCACATCCTCATAAAAAATGGGTTTTGAAGTACCTTCTCGCAGAAGTGTCTTTAAATTACTCCAAATCAGAATTACGGTAGTAAAATGTAGCAAAATATTTACGCAATTTGTAATAATGGTAGCCTTCTGAAGAAGTTTATTTGTTATGTATTGATTACGTTTATTAAAATCAACAACATGACTACACGCACAGACAAACATAATTAATTGAGAAATATATACCCCGTAAGAAGTAGCCCGAGGTACATCATCATCCAAATGGGGAAAATTTACAATTATACTAAAATTAAAATCATCCCTCTTCTCATAATTCTTGATTTGTATAATATTTTCACGAATAGAGAGATTTAAATCTAAACATAAAGCAGCAGTAACCGAAGTGTTAGTTTTATTTAACTGGAGCTCCCGGGGATATATAGTATCCACTAATTGTACAAAAAACGGAGTATCCATAATAAAAATATCATCCTGAAAGTGTGATGTATTATTAAATGCAGTAATAATGTCTGCATGCGTATCTGGAGAAAGCCTCAACGTAAAGTATAAAAACAAACCTGCGACAAGGGATGCATAGTTTGTCCCCATGGGATTACAAATTACTTGTCTAAAAACTGCATTCCCAAATGTGACGTAAATGTTGTTCAATAACAATAAACGGGCTTTACAAACTTCATCACAGGTCCACAAAGTACACAAATATATATAATGTTTAATAATGAGCGAGTAAAAATATTTATTGAAATTGCAAGCGAGAAATGTAGCATTCTCCCTGGCAAAAGTCATTTGAATTAGGGAAGTTAGTTTTCCATTTATCAAATTATGTGGTGGTAAAGTGGTGTACAATGTAAAACAATCGTATGCACTGACTGAAGACACTTTGTAGTTATTAATTTTAAACTTATCCAGGATTTCGTTAGAAATTTTATCGACCAAAAACCATAGAGCTTGGGAGACCAACATATACTAGTTATCATATATAAAATTTCCCTCCGACTATCTTGCCTTAATGATTCGTTTAACAATGACTTTCAAAAGATTTAGATTTTGAGCTCAATAATTTCAGGAATCAGGCTAATGATATTCAGCATAGCCTCTTGTATGCTGAAACTACTAAACATAACTGGCCTTTTTGTTGAAGTTCCAATCAGACGATGTCTTTGAATCAACAACATACGAGTCCTATCGCTTAGATGCTTAACATATTTCTTTATATTTAAAAATTTGTTCGGACCCGTTGATGCTTGGCTAGCTCATATATGCTGTTATATAGAGCATTCAAATACCGTAAAAGTATAACCACGATGCCTTCACTGTACTGCTTGAAAGCTGGAAGTCTCCTTTTCCTTTAGATTACCAAACTATGTGTTGAAACTTATTATTCCCAATGTTCAGCTCATATACGTTCTAGTCTGTAGCATTCGACTACCTTAAAAGTATACTTTCTTTGCGTTGGCTTTAAAGCTCAACTTCTTACCTCGGTACAATACTGCAGCTCTTCTTCTGTGTGTGGCGTTCGGATGTCTCTTTTAAATAATTCATCCACCCTGAGAGTAGCCGCAGTAGCTCTTTATCAAGGTATTGGTATACAATATTTGCTGTATTCTCGGTGTGTCAACCTTTGTTATTGGATACAGAATGACCTTTCTGCCATATGCCCTGTGCTATTAACAAGTTTTACATTTTATAGACAAGAGGATTGAATTTAGAGCTTAAGCATATAGAAATTCTCTCCACCAGTATGATATTGAACTAACTTAAAATAAGCCATTAAAATTAGTATAATTAGCAATGTATCGGGATAAAGACTGCACAAATATTCAGAACACAATGTTTAATAAGCAAGGCAAGGCTTCGACCTTGGACCATTAGCATTAAGGTCAAACTTGGAGTTCAAAAATGCTAAATTATGTTCCTTATTATGCATTGAGTGATATCCGAATAACATTGCCTTAACATTCTACATAACAAGGTGTTGTCCAAGCTCGAATGTGAAAGTCTCATTAGGGACAACATATTTACGTTATGTAACTTTGTTATCTCTGTAACTTTTTTGCGTCGAAGGATCTTCAGACAAATTTAAAAAATACTTTTACCCTAACAAGATAATTTGTTGCAAGATTTAATCTAAATGCACATAATAACAATGTCTCACTAAGAAGCCAAAGATTGTAAGTCATTGATATGTCTGGAATATAACTTAATAGCTTACATGAATGGAAGGTGTTATTAGTATTACAGGTGGATGGTTTAGCGTCCATGGTCCACATTTACATAAACAATTTTTTCCCTGAAACAACTGATCAGAATTACACCAAACTTGGTTTGTATTACCCTAGAAATCTAGTTACTCACATTTTCCCGTCTGGCCGTTTTAGGGGCCGCTAGAGCTTAAAATAGAAGAATATTTAAACGAATTTTTCTCATGAACGGCTTGATCGATCTTCATTAAACTAGTATCGTTATCAGGTCCTCTCTAAAGGTTTGTTTAAATGGGAGCTCTCGGTCTAATTTAGGAGCCGGTAGAGGTTAATATAGAAATTTATTTTATGCTCTTCTGTGAAATACTGAAATTTAGCAGTGAAATAAAATTGATATTTTCACTGTTTCAAACAGTGAAAATATTATTTTTATTTTTCACTGGTACGGAACTACATTTGAATGCGAAATGATATGAACTATAAATGATAGGAAATTCCTTGCAAAATATCCGTCAATAAAGGTAATGATGTACAGGAATTATGAAAGGATCATAAATATTTACATTTTATCATAACAAAATGTAAAAGAAATCAGGAAACGTAATAGAACTATTTATAGTTTTTCTACAAAGACATCCTGACGTCACGACGTCATGACGTTATGATGCGATGCACGTGACGTTGCGCGGACAAACTGAATATAATTTGGTTTAAACCATTTAAAATGCATAAAATAAATAGAAAATTTGTTTGTTTCAGTGTAAGGTCGAAATAAATTTCACTCGTGAACACCATAATTTACATTTTCACTCGTGGCTGCGCCACTCGTGAAAATATTGCATTATAGTGTTCACTCGGTGAAATATATTTCGATCTTACACGAAAGCAAACAAATATCCTCTGTATCTTTTAACGACTTCTACTGATGAACCGCTTAATGGATCTTTATCAAACGTGGTCTGTGGCTTCAATATAAGGTCCTCTACAATTTTGTTTCAAAAGGTATCGTTAATTACTGACAGACTCTATGATACGAAAACAGATGGATCTTCTTGATTTGATCCGTAATATCATTGTAAGGTCCTCTCCAAAATTTGTTCAAACTGGGGAGCTTGACCCCATTTATTGGCCACTAGAACTTATATAGAACTTAAATAGAAATACATTTAAATTGGGTTTTTCATGAACTGGGGTTACTCGGCCCATTTTAGGGGCAACTAGAGGTACAAAAATAGCAACGCTATAAAATCATCTCACAAATTCATTCAGATGGGGGTAGTTGTCCCCTTCAAGGTGCTGCTTTAGCTAAAAACAGAAGCAAATTCAAATGCATTCATCTAATGAATTGGCGATAAATTGTTTAAATATCATTCAAAAAAAAGTTCACTCCCAAGTTTGTTCAGAACAACTGAGGCACTTTGCACCTTTAAGGAGACACTAGAGCTAAAAAAATTGGACAATCTTTGAACAACTTTAATTCAAGAACCGTTTGTTGGTTTGCACCTTTAAGGAGCCACTAGAGCTAAAAAAATGGACAATCTTTGAACAACTTCAACTCAAGAACCGTTTGTTGGATCTTCAATCAGGGCTGTTATATTTCGATCTTCTCAGATCGTTCAGCACGACTTTTTCGTTTTTGTCGTGTTGAGCGACCTGTGAAGTTTCCACTTTTCTCTATTATATCCACTTTGTTTGTATTATCATTATTAGGTCTTATCTCAATTTCGATTCTGGAGTCGGCTTAGGTAAAACAGGAATACCTTTAAACAACTACTTCTCATGAATTGCTTGATGGATCGTCATCAAACATGGCCTGTAGCATCATTATAAGGTCCTCTAATGGGATGAGTTGGTCCCGTCTTAGGGCCGCTAGAGCTAAAAATGAAAAAAAAAGCAACATCAACTGGATTCAGTTTTGTTATATTTAATGATTCTTTGGAAACATGAAATCCATTAAATATTTTTGTAAAAGCCGGTGCTAGGGGACGTGGTAGGTAGTTTACTTTCCACTACCTTTCATTAATATCATTCACATCGAGTCTTCTATTATTTTTCTTGCTTGCATTCCATGCTTCCGAAGGATCAACCTATAGACTTTTTTCATAAGAACCGCTCGACTGATCTTCAACAGACTTGGTCTTTATCTAAGGTCCTCTCATATTTTTTGTTCAAATCGGGGAACTTAGCCCCTTCCTTGGCCACAAGAGCTAAAATAAGAAATATTTTTAAATGCCTTCTTCTCATGGAAAGCTTGCTGGATCTTCATCAAATATGGTCTTTGACACTTTTATAAAGTCCTCTGCAAAATATATTCAAACCGTGGTATTTGGTCCCTTTAAGGGGTCACTAGAGCTAAAAATAGAAAAGACTTGTTCCCTTGAACCGCTTGGCGGATCGCCATTACACATGGTTCGTAGCATCCTGGTAGGATCCCCACTCAACTTTGTTTAGATGGTTAAACTTAATCTATTTCTTTGTTTAATATACTACACACAGATATTACCATTAATAATTCAGTGCGTATATTCAAGGTCAAATAGGCAAGTTCAGGTGATCGATCGACTCAGGGCCGCTATGACCGCCTTGTTTGTGTATTGACAAATAGTCAAATAACTTGTGACTGTATAGTAATCACATTTTTATCACGCATTGATTGATATTCGATTAACTTGGTTATTATTGGACTGAATAAAACAACGTTTATATCAGGCACAAGACCACAATTATTTTTACTTTATATGCTATATAAACACTGGACACTAATGCAATTTTGCATGCATTCCAAACCCCCTAAAAGTACCTGAACTTAACAGAACTATTAAGAGAAAAAATTCCAGCCACAACAAACATGGGATTGACCGGCTCTTTTCCCACCATTTTGAACCAAATCACACGCGTATGAAGAAGACACTCTAGATGGCCGCAAACAGGCAAAACTGGCCTTATCAAAAAGTCATGTTATGCATATTCTGACATTCCCATTTTGTCAAATCGTACATGTACCTACTATTTCACATCTCCTCTATTCAATTATGTCATTTATTGCAGGTCTTTCACTCAAACATTCACCAATATTCACCATCAAACAGAGGAGTTATTTTCCGCATAACCACTTCCTTATTGTCAACCAAGGGCAAATAACTGTGATCTTGTGCCTATTTTGCTGTGACAACACAATATGTCACATATCAATCCAATTTATATGATACTCACAAGATGCAATATGCACCTAGTGGTAGTGCGCCTGCTTCGAGTGTGAGAGGTCGTGGGTTCGATCCCTGTCCGCGTCATACTAAAGACGTATAAATGATACTAGGTTCTAGTACCTTCCTTGCTTGGCGCTCAGTATTAAGACGATAGTGCTAGGATTGGTCAGTTCAGTGCCAGAACAATGTGACTTCAAGTGTGGTATCATGACATTATATTCCTGTGAGGCAGAACTATAAAGTTGGACATTGTGCTTACTGCTTACTGTCGTTCATATTACTTAAATATTGTTAAAAATACATTCAACCCGAACACATACACGTTTTAAAACATTTTTAAAATTGATTTTGTAGCGTTCGGAGTCAATGGCTTTTAAATCAAAACCCTGCATGCTAGGAGATGACCAAGAAGCTTTATCTGATACTGCTCCTAACCCCAGCAGCACTGAAAAGGGATACAGTTACTTACGGCTGAGAGAAAGTTCACAAAGCTCCGAAGAGATGACGAAAACTGATCCGGGTCAATATAATATCACTGAAACGGGTTTGTAGAAATAGTTTTACACTCTTAATGCAGTAAATGTTGAAGATGATGATAATGATGATGACACAAATTCTAGTTTTAAAACTTTCTATAGCTTAGTGTTTCTACGTTGATGTTAGTTGAGAAATTATTAGACAGACAGACTAAATTTATATTTATAATTAGCTCGAAACAGATATTCAGGAGGAAAAAATGGGTAATTGTAGTTTTTCTCGTTATGTGAATCCCTTACACTCTAAATAACAAAATACAAATGTGAAATACTGTGTAAATGTATTTTTCATATACAATAAACGCATGCATTCAATAACTTGGAAGAAGGCGGAAAAACATGGAAAGGACCATTAAGTGCGCGACGAAACAAGAAATAAAACAAACTTCAAGGGCACACAGTCCCAAAGTGCCATCATAAGTCTCTAACTGGTTATTCTTATTACCAGTACCATTCAGATCAACACAACAAAATGTCCAATATTTTCACATATTTCTGTGTAACTTATTTACAGATAAATCGTTTACAGGCATTTGATTGTAGTATTTGTTTGTAGTTTTGGTGTCAGAACATTTCATTCAAAGAAAAGGTAGACGTTAGAGATACCTAATTTATTTAAACTGTCTGCTTCGCTGATTCGGTTTCGTTTTATCCGAAAATGGATTGGAATCAAACTAATGACAAAAATATGCATTTTGTAAAGAAGCATATACAATTTGATTTAGATGCAGCCATATCTTATATATGTAGCTCATTTGAAACAAAAGCATTATGAGCCTTTAATTTTGCAGCCAATATTAAAGATGACGGAGTTCCGATTGAAGATAAAGACATCTTACTGAGAAATTATCAGCAAGAGCTAGCTGCCCCAGCCTTACTAGGCAAGAATGTAATCATTGTAGCACCATCAGGGTATGATAGAACAAGGGTTGCGATGAGAATTATACAGGTGCACAATTACTGCTGCATTTATAGTATAATATAATTTTACTGGTCCAGTGTAATACTGGTAAATATTGGTATATTTCGTTAAGGTCGACGAAGTAAGCTCAGTAGGTAATGCAAAATATATAAATTGAGTAGACTTGAATAAACAATATATATACCAGTATATGAAAAGTTATTGGACGCATAGAACGCAACAAAGCAAATTATTACAGACTAGGCATGTTTTTGAGTGTGCAGCTACCCTCACAGCCCCTAACTAAAGGTAAAGCGATATTATATTGCATATTTATATCTAAAGCCAAGAAATATAACAATACTAAGTTAAAGAACGAAAAGTTGTTTTAAGGCCGCAGCACGACACTAAAAGACAGCTAATGTAATAACAAATAAGATACCTAACAAGTTCCATCGGAAACACAAAACGTAACCAGAGAACCTAAGTGCCCGAGTGATTAAGGTCGCTGACTTAGAACCACTTGCCCCATCATCGCATCATGTTCGAAACCTAGCTTGGGTGTAGAATTCTTTCATAAGATTCAGCCATCCTGCTAAAGATCGATGTTTCTACTCCGGTATTCACATGTGCCTTAATTAATGTCCGGATGGGCACATGGGGTCTTCCGCTACAATTGCAAAATGACCTAAATTGTGTTGATGTGACTTAAAGCGAATAAAGCAAAGAACGCAAACAGGTCAGTTTTCTTTAAATACTTAGAGATAACAAGTCCGTATTTGTTCACAATCAACGAATGCTGGCTAACATTATACAGGACCCAAGTGATAGCCATTATATGATTGAAGACAATTTCGAAAAGGAGCATCAGACAGCAAAAATAACAAGAGCTGTCTGAGGACAGCAACGCTCGACTATTCAACAGTCTCGGCAATCTAATGAATATAAGTTGAAAAGGGGTGGGGAGGCGTGGTGATTTTAAACAAATGCAAGAAAAAGAAGTTATTTATGGAACCTGTGCAGTTCATGTCAACTCATCATAGTGACCACGTGTGTGAACTTTCAATCCATTCCTATTAGTGGATACAGCTTACATAAAAAAACTAAACCAAGAGATGCTAAGTCTAAAAACGGGCGTAATTTTGTAAAACTGCAAAGTAAAGTTATCAACCTTGTGCAAGACATGTCAGATCATCACAGTGAACAAGAGTGTAAAGTTTCAATCCATTCCCATGCGTAAGTACTGAAATACAAGCTTACATCCAAAAACTTAACCAAAAACTACTTAGTCGAAAAAGGGGCATGTTTTTGTAAGAAAATCGATGTAAAGTTATGGAACTTGTAAACTGCATGGCAGATCATCACAATGAATATGTTTGAGTTCGAGTTTCAATCCATTCCCACAAGTGGTAACTGAGATACTACGTAACGAAATCGGACGCAGACACATATGCGGACGTAGACGCATGGTTGAGTTCAAATTGTCGAGCTAAAAATAATACCTTATTCATTTGAATAGAATTTTACCAATGTTTCATAAATACATTTCTGTAACAGCTATAACCTGCGACGAACGTATTTTGACATAAAAGTGTTGGGCAAGAAATATGATACCAAGGAGCTATGCTTGTTTCGCATACTCATCAAGAAGTTGACTATATTTTAAAAAAAATATTTCCTCATTTTTAAGCAGAGAAGTACAGAACAAGATCGTAATAAATCTAGTACTAAGTAATTGCTGTTGTTAATGATCGAAATACTATTTTTGATATTAAAAATATTATTTAAAACTACTTAAAACAAGTAACTGTTCACTGTCTATGTATTCAGGGTTCATGTATATCAGCTGCTTAATAAATAGTTAACAGTTCTAAAGTTTCGAAATGACTGAACTTGTAATATCAGTAATATTTGCAGCGTGCGTTTTTAAATAAGATTTTTGGTTGATTGCAAATGTTCTATTTGATAGTAGAATTCTTTTTCTTTACAGAAACATATACGTCAGAAGGGCCGAGGTATTGCCAAAGTCGTTTTTCTTGTTAACCATTCGACAATAGCGCATCAGGAAGGAATGGCGTGTAGAGAGTTACTGAAACAGTATACATCAAAAGTTATAACTGAAGAGTCACAAAGAAAGAGCGGGTATCTCAAAGATTATTCAGATAAGTAGGTTTACATTTAGATATATATCTACAGTCATTGAGAATAATAGCTAGGACGTCAATGTGATTTTTTCTTAGCTCGTCTAACTCAAAGAAGAAAACGATGAGGTGTTGTGGTTAATCGTTAATTGATCGGCGATGCCTTGGTATAGGACGACTCTTGAAATCTATAGGAGCTATAACATTTAAATTCTGTATACTTGTTTGTGAGATAAGTAGGCCGGAAACCATAATTCGACGTTCAAAAAATAAACATGTTTCTTACGAACTATTACATTTTTGGATTCAAATACCCATCACCTGAAATTAAAATCATGTGTGTAACGCTGTTGTTTAGCTAAATTGACATTTCGTTAAAAATAACAGGTCGAATTTGCTAAATTATGACATATTTTTGTGAGATTTAAGAAAAATGTCGTAACTGCCATTTACGTCAGTATAAGATTAAGCCAAATCATTTCCTAAATTAAATAGTGAAATGGTCTTAAGTTGCAGATATTTCATAAGCAATGCATGGAGAATGTCTATGTACAATTGCTTAAATTTCTCAGCTCAATAAATATGTAGCATGGAAAAGTTTCGCCGAGAAAGTTGTAAAACAAAACAGTCTGTTTCTTTTTTCAGTTTTCTCAAACGTAGTGTTTACACGTAATGCGTTTATCGGGACTTGGATTGTGTATTGCATTTTGTAAGAATATGGCCAGTGTTTTACGTAGAAATTGATATTTTTCTGTAACATGTTTTGTTAAGGTCTTCTTAAATACTAAAGGAAGTAGTGTCTTATTTCTTAGTCAAAATTGATGTTGAATTCCACAATTAGATGTAGTAGAAATCAAATTGTCAGATAAAGAAAACAGTTGTCAGTTATTTTCAATTTTCCCGTACATAGTTACTGCATTTATTTGAATTCCGGCAAAACGTAGAAGTACAAACCCTACTTTTTCAGAGGTGATATACTGGTAGTAACTGCTCAAAGTTTGCTCGATGCTTTATTAAGGAAAGAGATTAGCGACATAACCATATTCTCACTAATTGTGTTTGATGAGTGCCATCATACGTGTGATAACCATACCTATAATCAGATCATAAGAAGATACATGGACCTAAAGTTTTATAAACCCGATGCTGTTTTACCACAGGTAGATATATAAAAGATAATAGGTAAGGGTAGATTTCTCGGAAGCACAGAGCCCCAAAAGTCAAGAATCTAATCATTGAGAACAGACCCATAGAACGCAGCCAAGTAAAATAATAAAAGACTCGATTTGTTTTAGCGTAATCATTGGAGGAAACCAGATAACCCATATTTGAACTTGACATAGATACCATAATGAAAAAAAATCTGAATATTTTCCTTGTCGATCAAATATAATATGTAGAAATTGAAGCGTTAAATGTCATAATTTGCATTTAGATGGTGATACAAAAATGCCATCAGGGGCTGTATTCATGAACGTTTCTAAATAGAACTTTTTAAAGATTTTACAAGGCTAAAACTTTATTTTTACTACGATCTTGTAAATTTCTTTTTTTTTAATTTGACACAGGCATTAATGTAACTGGACATGAATAAAGAATCGTACAACGAAATAATTTGCAAAGTTTCAGCAGTGTAGTTGTTAAGGTCGTTGACTTAGAATCACTTGCCCCTCACCAATGTAGGTTCGAGCCTCACGCAGGTAGTTGAATTCTTCATGTGAGGAAGCTATCCAACTGAATTACGGAAGACCGGTGGTTCTACTCAGATGAATGCCCGTGATGAAATTACGCACGGAGGGGCATCTTGGTCTTCCTCCGACATCAAAGCTGGAAAGTCCCTGTTTGACCTATCATTATGTCGGTGCGAAATTAAACCTAACAAAAACAAAAAGAAAGGTTATGAAAAAAGGGCTTGATGAATTTTGGTGTATATAAAGGAATAAAAAGTTTCGGAATTTCTTTCAAAAGATATATTTCAACTTCTTTTTGTGTTCTTTTATTTGTATTAGTCTAAGTCTTTTGTTCTAGCCGAAAGAAATTCAGCCGATAACAAATAACTTAATATTTATTTTACCAAAATTGGACAATGATGGTCTTCCTTAAGTGATATCACTTAAATTTATAATAAAAAGCTTAAATGATGGATTAAGTCATATCCAAATTAAATTCTTTGATATTTCCAGATTGTGGGTTTGACAGTTTCTGTAGGTGTAGACCAAGCAAGAAATGAGGAAAGAGCTGTGGAACACATCAAACATTTAATGGCGAACCTTGATGCTCACGTTATATGTACTGTACAGAAATATATTGGAGAACTGAGACAGCATGTCATTCTACCAGAAGAAGGTATATTTAAGAAATGATGTTATAGTATTTTTACGGGGTATGGATTACCTTTGATGTTTTAAGTGGGTACAGGGCTCATCAGCGGTTTAAGTACGAAACTTAGACATTGAAATGTTAAAAAGAGGTTTTCGAATGAAATAGTTAATATTTTCTTAGGGGGTTACAGGTGCTCTGAGCTGCATGTCGTTGCAACACTCATGTGGACATAGCTTACGTACGTCATAAACCTTAATCCCCTCGGTAGTGAAACTGCGACAGAGTTAAACCACAAACCTGCCAACTCTGCCACTTTGATAAGTTTTTTTTAAGTTTAGTGTTAAGTTTAAAGTTTATTTCATATATCCATTAGGACATAGACAAATGTGGCAATTTTAGTCCAAATAATATGAATAATATGACGGACATATATATATACATTTGTACTATATAATTTCATATTTGCACTGAATTATACAATTCTAATAAATATTATTATATGGCATAAATCAAAATGTGCAGTATACCTAATGTACACATACCTGTAACGTTACAACACAATTAAAAGTATATTATACATAGTATATTCCAACAACAAAACGATTGAAATCTATATTGTGATATCAATACTATACCACTGCATAATAAAAATTGTAAGTAAGTTTCACAAGTGGTTTTTGATAAACAGTGATCTCCTGTAAATGATTTACAGTCAACTCATCCCCTAGTCAACTCGTCATCCAGTCAATTCGTCCCATTTTGGTAATTTCGTATCCCTTGACGATTTCAAATGGGTCATTTCGTCCCCTTCTTTTTAGTCTTATTTTTGTCAAAGTTACCTAAATTATCATTAATATAATTATGATGTAAAATATGTGTTGTGTAAAATATGGTCTAATTATGAAGCATGAAAGTTTTACTATAAAAACTACATTTTGTTTTGCTTTTACATATATACAAATACCCGATCGTATGGAAAAGTGCAGAGTGCATGTATGTTTCGTAACTTAAAGTGTGCATTGACTAATGTGGCCGTGTATCTTTTTTAAAGATACTTCTTGTTTCTGTTGAGTTAAAGTTCACTCTGATACAATTTAGGTCATATATAAAGACATATCTAGTTTTGGATGGTAAAGTAAAATCTCAGGTGCCCGGGACTTGTTTCATTGGCGAATACACTGGTAGAACCATCGACCTACCAGAAGCCAGTTTTATGGCTTCCTCACATGAACAATCCTACACCACAGGCAAAGTTTCGAATCCATATCAGTGATGGGCACGTGTTTCGAAGTCAGCGACTCTAAGTACTCGGCTAAGGAAGACCGTTAGAGTTAAGCTTAAATGTACAACATAAAAGCTTCAGCAGCTGCAAATGCACATAAACTGTTGAGGCGATTTGAATATTGAGAGACGTTGAACATTGAATATTTCACACCCTTGTCGAACACACTAATTTGTATCTTCCCAAATCTCTCCCAGCAGATGCAAAATGCCACATTCACTGACATGCATGTACATGGCATTAATTTAGAATGCTGTAAGAATAAAAAAGCTAAAGATGTTAAAAAATGAAAGGAGTATAAAAGTTACACAAAATCTTATAGGCTCAATATCTAGAAAATGGAAGATGAAAGGGTTCATGGGAAAGCCCCTTTAAGCCTGAAAGAAACACATGGAGTCCTTCTGCCACACCTTGTATCTTAAATTACTAAATGCAATTTATTTTGAAATGCTCAGTCTAGAGATCGACATAATTTTTTCTGACATTTGTATGCATAATACATCTGTTAAAGGGTACCGACATCGACAATGCATAGGGAATAGACATATTTTGACATTAAGCTAGCTGCTTAAATTGTTACAATTTTGTAAAAAAAATGAAAAAGGTGCATTTTAAGTGTTTGTTAACATATACTTTCTTTTGTGAAACGATTATGTATATTATGAATAAAAAGTATTGTACATCTGAAAAGATTTTTCCCCCTTATTAACAGAGATACATAAAGTGCAGGGACGACTGAATGATGTTTTTCAAGAAAATATAGTTAAACTGATGACAACTATAGAGAAAAGAATGACACAGTCGTCTTTATGTAAGTACCATAAGTTATTGATTCACGAATGTTGGGTTTGGCAATGTCACAGAGTTTAAACATATTTTAATTAAATGTAAAAATATCACATTTTGTAGGCCAAGTCGACTATTGAAATGATTGTCTTAATTCAGGAGAATAAGTTGCGCACATAAATCATGGTCTCTACAAGAGATAAAAAATCCATTATATATAGCAAATTACAGTTGTATATGCTTGAAAGCCATGCACAGAGCACACCTAATAACCGGTTATCTCATATTTCGGGCTAGAGACTTGGGGTCGGTCTCATTTTGTAACTGAATACAAACGTGAAATAGTGAAAGATAATTTGTGTAATTTTCTAGAGAATTTATTTCACAAAGGCCTGGGAAGTGAACCGTTTGCTCGCAAGCACGAATCTCCAGATTCTGGCCTTCTACATATGCAGCTTTTGAAGGGGGTTCATATTTCACTTTGGACTCATTTAGGATGAAAACAAAGGTTTTTATCAGCCTGGTCATATTTTGTTTGTCCCAGGTCCGATACTCGTGCCTGTGGTCAGAAACTGGAGGCTTAATTTGAAATAAATTCACTCAAATGATCCTAAGGTGACCTGTACCAAAATTTAATTTGCGCCAGCTGGCGTGAATACTTTTCCATTAAAGGTATATAGTAATGATTAAGTTACCGAAGCTGTTGGCGTGTCAAATAAATAATATTTGGGTTACTCGCTGGCCATTAGAGCTGAAACTGGTCAGTCTTCAAACAATATAATCTTAAGCTGGTAGACAGACTTTGAAATAAAATCGCAGTAATATTCATGCGTGACAATATGCAAAGATTTTTCATTGAAATTACGGCGACCGGAGCTTAAAGTAGGGAAAACAGCTTCTGTGCATGAACCGCTTGACGGATATTTACAAAACTTAGTCAGAAGCTTCCTTGTATAAATCTTTCTGAAATTGGTTCAAAAGTTCCTGAGGCGGATAAAGCTAAAATACAACAAATCTTAAAACTTCTTTTCAAGACTGCTTTATGGGTGTGTTTTTGGTTTTAACTCAAAAATAATTATTTTCAATACCGGTTGAATTTAAGTGTGTTAGATGTGACCATCATGACCCTCTTGTTAGTGATGGTATACATAAATACTGTGTTTATGTATACATGTATCAGGTGTGTATATTTTTAAACATAACGCAAGGTAGTATTTATATGCAAACATATTAAATCTATGTTCACAGTCTTTGTTCCTTTTTCAGTATAACCATCTTTACATTTTGTAATCATGATTAATTTTGCAATTTCCACTTTTATATATAATCTTAGATATTTTGATATTTTAAAACGTCAGAATAGTTCCATTTAAAACAACTAAGAAACACTGCGCATAATTTCCAGTGATGAATGAAACGGAAGTTAGCAGTGCTCTGAAAGCTCCTGTCGACAAAGGGACTTTTCAGTATACACGTTGGGTTAATAATTTGTGTGAAACTGTATACCTAAAACTGAAAAGTTATGAAGCTGTGGTATTTGTAAATTCTTGTGCAAAACATTTAAAGGTAAGTGTAACTTAATTCCTTTATATTAGAAAGCAACATAATTACGTTTTAATGTTTGAAATTATTGGGAATGTGTGTTGATTAAGAATTATGATCCATAAACATGTAGCGTTTTATTCCTTTGCACCTGATAGGTTGTAAAGAGTTATTTTTTTATAAAAACATTATATTTAGAGTAAAATGCTTGTCTTCTCTTACTTTGTATTTTTACATATTATACAGGTTTTTGATTGTTTTATGTAAGAAATAAATATAATCATGTTAACAATTAAACAATTAAACAACAGATACATTTTTTCAAGAGTAAGTCAAGTGTGAAAATATAAGACATTTATTCAAGAGTGAAAGATAGAGAGAATATTCGAGGTTTTTATATGAATATGCTTTTTATTTTCATATTTTGATATGAAAATATATTATTGTTTTTGTCATATTATGAAATGAAAATAGAAGTATGTTTATGGTACCTGGAATTTTCTGTTATATTTTCAATGTTTGAAAACGTCATTTGTTAACAACAAGAACCAGCAACGACAATTACCCTTTTGCGTGTATCCAAACTCCAGTCTTATTTCGAACTGAATATAAAACTCGTTACCATTATAGCTCAAGTTTGGCTGTCTTTTCCATTTCTTTTATTGGAGTTGTTTTCATTGCTCCGAGAATTATCCTTAGGCCTGAATTTTGAACCTTCTCCAGTTTATCTTTTCTGGTTTTGGAAGCAGTTACCCATGAGGTGGATGCGTACTCTGCCATGGGCCGTACGGTGCCTGTGTAGACTTGCCGTAGGATCTTTTCATTTGCTCCCCCGCTTGTTCCAGCCAGTTTTTTCATAATGGCGAGTTTCCTGAAGACCCTCTCCTTTGACCTTTAATGTCAGGTTTGACCTTGACTAATTTTTCATTATTAAGGAAGAATGATATCATCTGTTATATATACTTTAAAATGAATAATGATCAGTTACTAGTTTTGACAAAAATACCCTGATAATAATAATAAAGAAAAATCATTACAAAAATGCCGTTTTTGCGAAACTTCACACAAATTTGTTCCATGACCTTTGATAATAGGTTTGGATTTCACTTATTGGGATAAGACCTACATTGCTGACCTTGCTTGACATGTATACATTAAAGTAAATTGGTAACAGTGAATTATAACAACAAGCTATTTTTGAACAAAATAATGAGCATATATGCTACATATTGTGATTTTTTTTATACAAAAATGACCCCTGACCTCCAGTAACAGGTTTGACCCTGACTTATTTTCTCTTCCATGACATCGTCTGACATATATACAGTAAAATGAACAACGATCAGTTACTTAAATGACAAAACAAATACTTTTAAACAATAAAAAATATTACATATAGGTTATATTATTGCAACATTTTACTCACCTTTTTTACCTTTGACCTTTCATATTATGGTTGACCTTGAATGTTTTAAAATTATGCGTACCAGACATTGCCTAACATTTATACATTAAAATAAACTGATATCATTGACTAATATCGACAAGATATTATTAACAAAGAGAAACGTTAAAGCGCTATTTTTCATTCTTTTACTTGAAAATGACCTTTGACCCTTAATATCACATTTGAACTAGTCTGATTTCAGACGATATCTTTATTGCTGACATTTTGGGACATATATACATTAAAATAAATCACGAGCAATTACTAATAAAGATTAAAAATATCTGTTATATTTTAAAAAGGAAGCTATTTTTGCGACCTTTTACACACATTTGACCTTTGACCTTTGATATAAGCTTTACCCTTGGCAGTTTTGGGGTTATATCTACACTGCTGACTTTGCCTGACATACAAACATTAAAACGAATTAACTTCAATGACTAGTAATGTGAAAACATATTAAACAAATATTAGAAAAAGTAAAGGTAACATTTTTCACATTTTTGCATGAAAATGAACTTTGACCTTCAATTATCAGGGTTGACCTTGACTTTTTGCAATAACATTTGCATTTCTGACTTTGGCTGATATATACACATTACATAAATAAAAATGAGTGACTTATGGTGACAAACTATTTTTTAAGATTAAAATTAAATTTCGAATATGCCAATTTTGATATTTTCCACTTTGGTTAAAAAGCATTTTTACAATAGATAATGACTGACTACAGAAGGAATATCACGGTAAAAAATACGCTTGACCTAGAGAATGCTACAACCTACTAAACTTCAAAGTTTAAAATTATACTAAACACTTTTGCTTTAATAAAAGGTGAAAAATGAATTAGTAGAACTCCATGATTAAAATCGAATAGATCGTTTCGGACATGTTAGACAGTGAGAAAGCAAACATATCGTACGTATTATTTAGCATGGATGATTTTGCACTGTGAATACATACTTTTTACACTTAGCATTTAATTCCACAAGTACATATATATATATATGGGGGTGTCATGGGACTCGTTCAAAAAAGGCCGGTTCGTGAGCCGCGAGCTAGTTAAGTGAGTGGTTACAAACTTCTATCCGCATGGCGCCTGGCATAGTGATAGGACTTTGGAGGTATACTTGGTAAGCACAATAAAGGTGTCTCATAAGCCAAATTGGCTGGTCCTTTCAATAGGGGTGACACTATAATAAACAAGACCTTTACCTTTACCTTTTATACACTAGGAATATGCTTGTTTTACATGTAAGATCAAAGCATTAACCCCTTGTGAAAATATAATGCATGTGGCGTTCACTGTTGATGTATAATTGTAATATTATATTTTGACATTACACAAACAAACTAAACCCTTTTGCATATTCATTTATATAACAATATAAACAGACAAACAAACAAACGAAAACGGGAACAATGTTAATCTATCTCATTTTGTTAGGTTTAGAGTAACATCGAAACGACACAATTAACTTTTCCCAGGTTTTATTGGTGGGGAAAGACTCCAGGTGTCCCTCCAGCCATTTTTTTTTCGGGCTCATGCGAGTACCTAGGTAGAGACACCAAACTTCGATAAGGCAGCTGGATGGCTTCCTCACGTGAAGAATTTTACACCTCAAGTGAGGTTTCGATCCCACGTCGGTGGCAAGGAATTCGAAGTCAGCGACCTTGGCCATCCGATCATGGAGGCACCTATAGAAGTAACGTTTGAAATATTTACCATTATGAAATTCTCACGCTGATTTTCATATCCTGTGAATTGATAAATTCTGTCTACGTTTTTCTTTTGCAAGTATTAAATTTAAATATTCAATTAAATTTCGTTAACATAAATGATACTCTCAATGATATTTACCGTCAGAAATTACAAATGGTTTTGTCGAATACACCATACTTTTAATAACAAAAGTTTACACACCATGAGGGTCGGAAAGCACGAAATTTACGTTCTTGAATGTATATGTGAATCGTCATGTTTGAAATGTAAACAAAGGAATAAAAGTAAATGTTTTCATGTTCGTGGAAAAGATCGAACTGTGATTGTCAATGTTCCCGATACGGAATATATATGAATGTATAAACACGAGCCTTTTCATCTTACGGGACTTACAGGAACATAGTACGCGATTGTTTATTTATTATATTTATGTTCTAGTAACCTTTGACACTGATTTCGAGGACAAGCCAGATTTGTGATACATACATGTCTGTTGTTGGGCTGGAAAAAGATAGGTCCAAAATTTAAACTAAAAGCTATATTGCATAGCTTCTTCGTTATTTCTGTGTATACAGTTCGGTTGTTTAAACGTTAGAATATCAGAAAATTACAGGAAATAAAACATATCTTTGAAAAAGTCCCGATCTTTCATCACTTATTTGGTTGGCCATGTTTATAAATTTAATACTAGTAGGCCGTGATGTTTATGAAGCCGTGTAAAGTGATAATTTTGATGACACTTTGGTTTTATTTTGTAATTGTGAGTGATCGTTAAGTGATCAGAAAGATCGGAAAATGTGATGTTATATAAAAAGTGATGCTTTATTTAGATTAAAAAGCGAATCGTACTATACAATTAGGAACTCTAAGGTACAATAATCCTTTTCGTTCACTGAGAAAACATGGCGGACATATTTTTGTAAAAAAGCGGTGCACGTGTGATTTGTGAAACACAGTTTAACGACGTTTTCTTAGAAAACTAACGCTCATCTCATTTACACTGACATATATCTTTGATTGATGAATATATATATTATATAGATATGAGAGACTTACGGTACCAAATACAAAATGTACTTGCACCAAAAAATTCTATGCATTTTCTTCTAGTACACTGTTGGGACATGCTTTTGAGTGTCTTTGATACTTTATAATTTACTCGGAGATACATTTTTTTCATTATTATTAGTTTCTCTTTGAGCCCTATGCATTTCTCGTGTTGTTACGACAATCTCAGTTTTACGTAAGAATTTTACATTGTCAAAATAGCATAGTCCTTAATACAATAGATTGATACAATCAAAGCATTGAAATTGAGCATAATGATAATGGACATATTTTCATATTTATTCCAGCTCTACAACAATGCTTTAGCTATTCATTATGATGCCAGAATGAAAGATGCTATTAGTTATCTCGATTCAAAGATGAATTGCTCGAAGGAAAATACTGAAATGAATGAAAATGATTCAATTCTTTATGGAGCTTTCAAAAGTGAGTACCAATTTCAACTAAAGAATTTCAATGTATAAAGCAACATTTAATGACATTTTTGTCCATATTTCCTCTCAGGAAACTACATGTATTTAAGGAACAATCAAAACAATCGACATTATAGTAGAAATTCATAAATTACCACTATGCCAAGATAGGTAAAAAGTATATTATAATACTGATTGAATAAACTTTCATTTCGAATAAATT
This sequence comes from Mercenaria mercenaria, assembly GCF_021730395.1. Taxonomy (NCBI): domain Eukaryota; kingdom Metazoa; phylum Mollusca; class Bivalvia; order Venerida; family Veneridae; genus Mercenaria; species Mercenaria mercenaria. The sequence goes on from NW_026459576.1 coordinate 56,785, forward strand.
GTGGCTAAACAATAGAGTTATTAATAACAGTAGCGTGAGCTGAGATGCTGTATTCGACTCGAGTGGATTTTGCCAGATCCGAATACACGAGAGCCGAATACAAAATCCCAGATCTAGCTACTGTTATAATGACCCTTTTATTATATAACTGCAAGTCGCCATATGACCTAAAATTGTGTCGGTGCGACGTTAAACCCAACAAAATAAATAAATAAATTATATAACTGCACCTGTTTGTTTGTTGTTTTGTTATCAGACGAAATCTTCAATGTTTATCGATGTTGAAATAAAATCTGAGCGCTAAAAGCGCTATTTATAGAAAGGTGTCAGTTTATGTATATTAAATGAAAGAAGTCCGACAACATACAATACACAAGGTACAATACGAATTTTTTTCTGCCTGTTCGTATTTACTTGTGAAATGCAAGTCGTATTGTTGACATCGTATCTGTCTGTCCGTGCGCATTTAGCTTGTGTATTATTCTCAAAACAACCATGGTAGCTGGATTTCATTTTAAACTCCGAAAGCAGTGATTGATATGAAATTGTGCAAACCGTCGGCACATCTCACTCGGATTATTTTTGCGGATCAATGCCGCCTTTATATTTATTTTGAATTAAATTTTTCCAGACTACTTCTGTACTATTAAGGGTATTTGATTTAGACGTCATATGAATGAGCCGTACATAGCTTTGTTACGCATATAATACGAGTTTTACTGTTGAATGATGTTAAATGTAAGTGAATTGTGGCCATTTGCTTATGATACCTAAAATATGTGTAGAGATTCTTCTTCGTGCTTCCTATCACTAATCCAGGTTGGCTTCCAATGAAAAAGAGTGACGGGTAGATGTGCATGTCATGTGTACGCCCTGCTCGGATTATTTTTTGTGGAGATATGGCCTCTTAATGGTTATGTTTGAATATAATTTGTCCGGACTACTTCTCCTATATAATTAAAGGGACTTGAGCGAAACCCAATAATAATGATCAGCACAAACCCTCAAAGCTGGAAACCTGGTTATTAAATTGGCGGTGTCGTTTGGCGGCTGGATGACGGATGGATGGATATATGGATAGGCGGCGTCAAGATTTGGTTTCCGTTCAATAACATAAGTTTGGGTCAAGGTATTGAAACGAAACTTGACCTAGGGGTAGTTTATCGTAACGCAAATGTTGGGATTGAATTCTAAATTTTAGGATAGTGAAATTAAGGTCAATGTTACTGTTACTAAAATTAAAAAAAGCAGTTTCCGCTCAGTAACTTAATTTTTGATTGATTGATTGATTGATTGATTGATTGAAATTAAACTTGGCATATAAGTAACTTAGAAAAGAACCAAGGCGGCTTTGATTGCATATGGGGTCAGTGGGGTAAAGTTCAAGTTCAAATTAACCGTTCTAGCTTGCATACTTAAAAAATTCCACCGTTGCGCAGTAGTCTAGGTCTTGGGCCATAGTGGCACTTTGTGCTGTGGAACAGATAGGTTGCGGTTCAAATCCCACTGAGATCCTATTTCTTGTGATAAATAGTCAGTTTAACGCCACTTGATAAGGTCAAGGTCATGGTTACTAGAAATAGATTTTTTGTTAGAATCACCATCAACATTTGGGTCCGTTCAATAATTTTTGCTTGGGTTGAGATATTGAAATAAGACTTACCCAATAGGTAGCTTATAGTAAGACAAAGGACAGGATTGATATTGGAATCAGTGGAATCAAGGTCAAGGCCACTAGTGATAAATATAGAAAAAGCAGTTTCCGCTCAATATCTTACGTTTTGATGGATGGATTGAACTTAAACTTGGCATATAACTTATAGAAAAAATACGTCCGAGATTACTTTGAAAATTCCACCGTCACGGTTGCGCAGTGTCTAATGCGTTGGGCCAAGGCTACATTTTGTGTTGTGTAAAAGATGGTTCGTGATTCAAATCCCACTGAGCACCTATTTTTCTACAATAAGAATTTCTTTTTTTTAGCCTTTGGGTCAAAATCAAGGTCACAGTTACTAAATAAAGATCTTATTTTTTGCTGGAATATTCATCAAAATTTTTGTCCGTTCAATAACTTAAGTCTTGCATACTCAGAAAATTCCACAGTAGCGCAGTGGTCCAGAGCGTTGGACCATAGCCACATTTTCCACCTATCTTTTTTATGTTCCGCCTACCATTTTATGATTTGGTAATAAAAATATGAAGTAGACAGGTTCAAGGTTCAAGGGTTTTTTTTTTAACTCATCAAAATTGTTGTCTCCGGTTTATAACTTAAGTTACGATTGTAAACTGTCACCAAACTTCGTGTACAGCCAGCTTTTTACGAACAACTAGCTTTGAATTGTGTTTGGGCTCACTGTTACTTAAGAAAACACTTTCAGATCAATAGCTCTAGCTAGGAATGCAATATTGAAATTGAACTTTGTATGTTAGGTCAAAGTCAATGTTTCTGAAGAAGAAACTGTTGAAAAACCTGACTTCCGGGGAATTTCCCCGTCTGTTTTTATTGAATTACTTTTTATTCAGTTATGACCCTTTGAATTTATACAAAAACTACATTGTACAAATACAAATAAATAAATACATGGCATTTATATAGTGTAGTAATTGTTGTCCACGCATCTCAAAAATCCCTAATCGGAATTCATTGAAACTTCGCAGTAGTGATTGGCATGAAGCCTAGTTGTGCATATAATCCACACGTCCCGCTCAGATTGTCCTTTGCAGGTCCTGGTCTATTCCTATACTATTGATGGGATCTGATCGAAACTTAAAAAGAAGAAATTTAAGCCATAATACGCATGCACTACGAGACGAGATGTACACTTCAACAAATGTATGACCCTTGAGCGGAGTATTGTCCTCTGATTTTTTATACATAAAATCCAAATTGTACCATTCATAATTTTCAGTTTGTTTCTCTGTTATCAATGAGCATTTACTTCCGCCTTTATATTTCCTTCTAAAGAACTTGCCCTTGCAAGATTATATACATAGGGAGACATGTTTGTTTTCAAAACAAATCATTTTAATTAGTTTTTAGTGCAAAATTTGACAACTGTAATACAATTGATTTTATAGTCATATTAGTACTTAATATGCAAAGTGCACTTAACTTCCAACGCCCCTCGATATTTTTGGAAATATCTTACTTGGCTGTAAAAGAATCTATTTAGCACAAGTAAATGTGGACTGTAACATATTTGCATGGCCCTATTTCAAACTTGTTTATATTGTTCAGCACCACTGTACCTCTGTGACAGATCTGTATTGGCTTTTCGTTTCCGATATTAGTTTTTTTATCTAACTTCATTTCAAATTTTAACTAGAACTGAGAAATGCCAGGTTTTGTGACAGTCCAAATCCGAGATTAGATCAGTTGTACCAGTTGATAACAGAGGCACATGAGCGCAACTTTACAAACTGCCGTGGTATAGTGTTCGTAAAGACGAATGAATTGTCCGAGGCGATCCTCAGCTGGATGATGGAGACACCAAGACTGATGGAGTTAAATCCTATTGTCTTTACAGGAGGTTAGTTTCATGTTCTTGTACAGCATGGCTTCAGTCAACACTACTGTCTTTTTTGTATATACCTATTTAAAATTAATAAGTCATGTTTGATTTGAGCTTTTAAGACAATGTTGATATAATCTTTCTGACAAGCAGCATTGAAACTTTTCATGGATCGTGGGAATTTTAAAAATTTGTAGATCTCAAGGTAGCGATGTTGCCATTCCCATGTTGCTCATTTATTAATTGTATAGTATTAAAATTACACATAATGTGTTAAGACTATTATGAAATGTACTAACACAGTATGAATGATTAGTGTTTACTTGAGTAAGTGTAGAGGAAGTCTTACTTAGTCGTTATATCAGATTTAGAAAGCTACACGATGATTTTGCAAACAGGTTTGACTTTACTGTCGGAGACACTAGTGAATGCGCTACAGCCCTTCAGAACTGGGAGTCACAAGTTGATAATAGCAACGTCTGCCCACGAGGAACGTCTTAATATCCACGAGTGTAATTTTGTCATCAGATACGATCTTGGAACTGACGAGATAGTCATGGTACAATCAAGAGGTACACTTTCTTATATACCAACATGTACGTCCTTCATTCCTCCAAATTTCAATGAAAATATCATAACAACAAAAAAGTAAATTTAAGTCAATAAATTAAAAAAAAACAATAACTATCTCATGAGTAAGATATATAAGATGTCGGGCGTTTGAATTGATAAATGCTATCTACAACTGACCAACCCAGATTATTTCTAATTTTCATTTACATTTTAACTACTGAAATGGCAGCAACATTGTCTTTGGTATGATAAATTGTCTCTTTAAAGCTACGGAATTAGTTATCTATACATCAAGGTCTGAAGTTCAGTTGTCAGCTCTTATTTATGTCCAGGAATACTAATTACTGAAATAAAACAAGTGACCTAAACGGAATATATGCTTGTTACTCACTTCATGCAAAACGATAGTTGCAGCGAGAGGAAGTATTTGGAACAAGAACCATAACTCTGTCTTAAATTATTTAACGATTAACGCCCTTTTTTACTTTAGTAGTTTTTTTTTCAAATTTCATATATGTAATACATTAACTAAAAATTCTTAGATAAAAATGGTAAGAAAAGACAATGAAAGGAAGGGTTGCATATAAGGACATTCTCTCTTGTTTTAATAAGCGTAGAATTATCAATTGTTTGTTCCTATTTTTTCAAATTTCAATATCGTATACAATAATCATAGATTTATCCTTCAATAGAAAAGCAGTCATAGATGGCAATAAATGGAAATGAACAACGTACGGAACCAAACCTAACTCTATCTTAAATCATGTTATAACTATCTCCTTTATTCTGTACATTTTAAAACAAATTTGGCATTTTTGACAAAACCTATACGGCATCTGGAAGGGAATTTAACTTTGTTTGTTGCAATCAAAATTTGCAAAGAGAGGAATTGTACAAAAAAACAATAATCACTCTTTCTAAACAATTAAGACTTATCTCGCTCTTAAGCTCACCCGAGTTTAAAGTTCTCATATTGAGGTGTGCCCATCCACAGTTACTTTGAAGTGCATCTACTTAACCCCCAAACCGATTTCAACATGTTCCCTTGTGGTCCTCTTGCAAAGTTCTTCAACTCAATATCATCGTTGCAGAATTCTGATTGCCATTGCATATATTGTTAATATTGATTTCTTGTATAATGTTTTATATTTTGACATTATGATAATTATAATACGGAATCGATCCTATCGATTTTAGTCGCGAATCCCTCTACGGTAACATGCGATATACCGAATGAGACATATACGTTCGTATTAAAAAAAGCGTGTACTTCCGGCACGTGCACAGAGCGTCTGACCGGATGTTTTGGAAGAATACGCATTTTCCTTGTGCCTAATAAGCGTCCACATAACTTGTCCGAACAACAAGTCTTGCACATCAGTATAAAATATGGATATATGGTATATACACACGTAGTGTGCACTTGTGAATTAAAGCGCCTATTGAGCACAGTTCATATAAATAAATATACTTCTCCGGAGATAGCGCCATTCCAAGAGGCGGAAAATACCTGTAATGCAATACATTATGGGCAGTGTTGTTTTTATTCCAATTGATAGGGAATCGACCCAACACTTAGCGACGAAAATCGGGATCGATCCCTCTACGGTAGCATGCGATATACCGGATGAAATATATTTTCTATCGAATTAAAAAGTGTGCTTCCGTGCTGTCATTAGACAGTTCTTTTCAAATGGTATGGGATGAGTAGAAATCGGATCGATTCCCGATTAAGCAATAATAATGTTGGAGTGTACACAAAAACACACTTCTTAAAATAATGTTTTTCTTTTTAAAAAAAAAATGACAGCTAGGGTGTTACAAAACTCCGTTTATAATTTTGCACTTGTTTTCTTTATTCCCCTTTTCCGACCACACGGGTTTTCCGTTCTGTATACACTACAGTGGCGGGAAGTCAACAATGTATAGGCAAGGCTGGCAGAGCGTGATGCATGATATTTTTACAATAATAATGTTGGAGAGTACACAAAAACACACTTCTTAAAAACATTTTTTTTTAATGACAGCTAGGGTGTTACAAAACTCAGTTTATAATTTTTTACTGGCTTTCTTTATTCCCTTCAATGAATGAAAGGGGCTATCAACATCCCCTCTGACAAAAGATGTTTGAGATTAAATGATTGTAATATTTCTGTTTTCGTTTAGGCAGAGGTAGGGCAACATATACCAAATATTACGAGATAGCCGAACAAAATGCAGATATAGCAGAGAATAAAGAACTTAACATGATACAACAAGTCATGATGAGAAAAGCTATTCTCCAGATACAGGTGATTATCGTGATTTTCCAAATATATAATTTCTGATTTAAACATCTGTAACATTTTACACCAAAGTCGAGGTTCCGAACCAACATCGGTCAGGGGCAAGTGATTCGGAGTAAGTGACCTAAACCATACGGCATCAGAGATATAAGTTTAACCCAATTGTAATGAGCCTTATTCAGAATATCAGTCACCTCAATTTATGGAAGAGGTTGAAACAGGAACAACTCGTATTAATTATTAAGACAGTAGGTCAAATCATATTGCTTTGTTAACACTCTTCAAGTCAAATTTTCTACTTGAACTATAAAAAGCCAAGTTAGAATGTTCATGTAATTAATGTTCGAAATCTGACTCAACAAATAGGTCAACAAGTCACATCATAGAAACATCTTGTTGACCTTCTAAAGGCCGCACCATCTACTTAAAATATTCAACAAGAATGTTTGCATTACGATATTCTAGGGTAAATTCGAAACAGGGTCATCTTGGATAAAAAATAAAAGATCACAAGGTTAAATCAAACCTTTGTTTACGCACTACAGGCTGTATTGTCTAAGTAGTCAATATAAAACCTGGTCAGAATGATTGTCTTTATGAAATTCAAGGTGAATTTTGAAACTACGTCATCTTTGGTAACGTTTTATTCGTTATATACAATAATCCTTGTTTGAATATTTGTCTTACAATATTAAGGTCAAGTTTGAAACTCGCCTTGTGTCAAAACCAAGGCCACTTGGTCAAAGCATGTTCTTCCTGATTTACATTACATGTTCAGAATGTTTTATATTATATTAGGTACTAGGTAATTAGGGCCATTATCATTCAAAAGCACTGCTTTCCCGTTTATTAACATATACATAATTCCAGTTTCTGGTTACATTGCCCATTTCCGGTAATTTGTCCTATGCAGTGTTGTTACTATTTATAGAAAGGTATGTAGTAGCATGATATACATGTACTACCGTATACCTCAGTATAAATGCTCCCTCTTCCCCTAGTAAATGCTGCCCGCTCCTATGTGCAAAGAAACAAAACAACAGTTTTTTATATTACTTATATACCTGTACTTCCGTATACAGGAGTGTACATTGTTAAGATATATATCACGTCAGTTTATTCATTACTACCATATTAAATATCCATGGTGGGGAAACGGACACCGGATATAGCCCAGAAAGTGACAAGTAAACACACAGATGTCCCGTGATATTTCTTCACCAGAGGTAGGGTCTTGCTGTGTTAACGCTTATCTACCGTATCCACAAATGAAACCAGTGTTGTAACTAATAGCTGAATGCTAAATTTGAACCATGGTTATTTTGTTATGCCTAAGAGTTAGCAGCGAATGAAAAATGTTACTTCTAGTCTGAGATGATCACCTCGAAATTTGCAGAATTTCGACAAATGTTGTTATTTATATGAACTATTTTGAAAAGATAAAATTCAGAATCGTACAATTTCACCAGCACTGGCCAAACAATTTTATTAAAGATATACCCTTAAAAATGCTTATTCTACTGTACTGTGGATAGCCGTATTATGTACTGAGGATAGTTTCTAAGTTGACAAATGTGTACTGAGGATGACTTGTGAGAATATGACTCCAGTATTCTGATACATGTAAATAGACTGTTTATGTACAATGTATGTCTATTTTGAGCCTTTTAATTTACTCTTTTCTTTTGAAATATTTCACATATGTCCGTCTGTCACTATTGTCCGAATGGTTAGCAAGTTAATAATGTGTTACCCTGTTTATTATGTTTGGGTTGTTGCAAGACGTATTACATTTGACAGTGGTACAAACAAATGATTTTTATAGCAGATAAAATACGCACTGTTTTGGAAAACTAGCTGATTGAATTCGTTTCTTCCTAGTAAATAACCGTTCATTTTTATTTTGAATTTGTCTGCAGCAACATTTTCTGCCGTCTGTAGGTTTGTTTGTATTCCAATGAATGATACGTTTTTGTTTTTGTTTTTTCATAGTTTTCTTGTATCTCATGGGTATTTTTGGGACAATGGAAACTATTACACGAGGTATCGGGGATAACTCTAAACCACTTGTCAGAAGCGGGTAGGACAAGGGCTACAACTTTTTTATGTCAGCTTTGTTACTAATTATTTGCGCATTGTTCATTTACCTACCAAATAACGTTTTTAAAAAAAAATCTGTACAGATGCAAAACCGTACCAATAAGATTTACAAAGAAATACCATATATAGTAAACCCCACGTAACTTCTATGGGTCAGGCGTTTCGTGTTTCTCGATAAATCAGATTTAAACTTGAAAGAACGCATTTTCATCGACAAGCTAACATTTCTTCCAAGATATATTTGAAACTTAGGTTTGGCCAATTTGAAAGACGGATGGGATTTGTCGCCGAAAATAGCAAATTTTTTTTGCAATCACACCAAACCTCAAATAGGCGCTGATAGTCCAAGCGATCACAGACACTTGGTTCGGACAGGCAAGGTGAGCGGCCCTGGACTCTATGAAACATCTTACCCGATTTATCTTTCTTTAATTCATTCCTTATGTATAGCTTTCAAAAAATGATAAGTCTAGTCAGTGATGTATGTCGCAATGTATCACCAAACCACAAGTCTCTACAAGATACCAACACTTCAAAAATCATCAACTTTGACTCGCCAATATTTGAGATTTCAGACTTCGTACCTTTTTTACCGGCAAGCACACCTTAGCAAACAATTAACCTATGGTGGTGACATATTTCAAATAATTTATTTGAATCAACTAAACATAAGCTTCAGAGATGTTTAAATACCGATTGGATCTCTGATATAATGGTCGCGACCATTAGAAAATAAAAATAGCACCAGTTAACATGTACAGAAGTAATTAACATAAGTATACTTGAAATGAAGAAATAAATGATATCAAAAATTCAGCACAATGCACGAAACGTAAATACAGTGACAAAACGTATATTAAGGTATGATCCACCTAATGGTGAATTTTCAAATGTTCAAAAAAAAGTTACAGCAATATACTGTATCCAGTGAGAGACTTGTTTGCAAAGTTTAAACAACTTTTATCGTGTCGTTTGTTTTAAAATTGTGTATAATCAAAGAGCTATAAAAATAAATAGATTGGAAACTTGAAAGGCATATAGACCAAATCTCGCCAAAAAAACGTGACAATGAGACCTCGTTTACCGGAAGTGACGCGTTCACCACACGCCATTTTGAATGCGAAAGCGTTTACTCATCGGTAAATTAATTATCACCGTATGACCACGCTTCTTTTGATGGTAAGAAACGTGTACTTTGTGTCTTAAGACTATTTTACATTAAACTAATGTTGTTTTAGAAGGTAACATGTATTTTAAATGTAGTTTTAAAGGTAAAATTGTAACGCTATGCTCGCCGATGTTTGTTTTTACTAAGATAACGCCGATTCACGCTCTGACACGAGATCACGTGAGATTACAGCCAGTTGCCATTCTGTGTTTTCATACTTCTTTGGTATAATTTATGATATTTCCTCAAGCTCAAATAGAGACAAATTTCAAAGTGATGGCCACTGTCCAAAACGTTTGCAGAGAATTCATTATACCCTTAATTTTGACAGAAGAAACTTCAAACTATTGGTTAACAATTTTAAAACTGTGATATTTATTTTTCTAGAGTGCCTCAAGTAAAAGAATTTGATCTAACTCCAACATTGAAAAATTAAGGTCGAGTCCCGTGGGACTGTTTTAAATGTTGCTCACTTCATTTAAAAATAACTTTTGGGCAGAAGTAAAACCTACCTTTTCTTCCACAATATGTAATCTAAAGAGTAAAGGCAATAAAAAAGTAACTCAGTCTTGTTAAAGATGTCTAACTCTGCTCCCTTCTGTTTCAGAGGTAAATTCACTTTGAACAGTAATAAATCACTTATCAAATTAAAAAGGTTCATTTTTATACAATAAATCAATAATAAGTCTGAAAAAAGGTACAAACTTACTAGAAAAAAAGGAATATAAGGGAAACAAATTGGTCCAAGTGGGGCTTGAACCTATGTCCCCTGAAAAATTTAAGTCAAAGTAGGTTTATTGTAGGAATTGAATACACTTCAAAAGGAGGTACACTATTACATGGGTCATACCTTAATGCGAACGTAAATTTGTTCAGTACGTGCACATTGTGTTAAATATGCAACGTTTATAAAGTCTTTCCTTTGCGCGGGTTACATTAGAAAATTTTTGAACAACTACAGACTTTGAAAAATAGCTGAAATGCAGTATATATTTTGAGGATCATACAAAAACTGAACGCGAAACCTTAGCGAAACATATACCAATCTCTTCCGTAATGGCTAAAGTTCATTCTATTTCCATTTTATGCTAAAAGTGCGGGATTTTGTTTGTAGTTTACATCGTACACATACATAATTCTTTCCCATTATGTTTTTTTTTAAATAAAATAAATGTCATCTAAACAATATTAAAGATATATTATGCCCAAATTTCATATTTGAATATATGATCAATTACCGCATATTATCAATGCAATAAAAAAAAACATGTTTGTGAGTATGAACGGAAGTGTGTAAGGTTCAAATACTACATACTAATAAATGTGTTAACTAAAAACAGTATGATTATGTTATTCCACTAAAAATCTAGAAACTTGTTTGGAACAAATGATTGTTACTATATAGACATTTAATTTTGACTCCAGAATACACAGTTAGTTTATATATTCATCTAAGATAAAGATGTTTGGTGAGGATTTTCTAAAATTATTTCAATATCTTATGATGAAATGGTTATGTGTAGGGAGAGAATAGCCTATCTTTAAATCGTAATTAAATGTTACCCATTGATATCTAATAATAATAATAATAATAATAATCTTATATAATTCAAAACAATATTAATAGAATAAAAAGAACTCAAAACCAGAGACACCATCACCTCGCTGGGACTTGAACCCACGACCCTTCAAAACATTGTATATTGTATGAAACACATTAATAAACTTGCCTTATATGGGAACTATATTACTGCATTGGTAAAAATCTTCCCTGCATTGTTGTTTTAAATATTATTGTTATATATACTTTAATGTAAAGATTATCAATATGCTACACTGACAGTATGCCCATCCCAGTAACGTAAGTTTGCACGATTTGAAAACCATGTATAATATGTTAAACTGTGTCCTAGCTCTTTTTAAACAGTCTTTTCTAGTATTCGAGAACGCATTTAATATGAATATATATAGACTGACTTTGCATCTGGTAAAAAGATTGTGATAGAGTTACGGCAAGTAAGGACACAATGGACGTGCTAAAATCCGATACGAAACGATTATTGTTGCCAAACCAAAAGAGTCACCTGTGACTGAAAATAAACAAACGCCCTAGTACTAACTGAATGTTTTGTTGATCCTTGAAGGAAAGAAGAATGTTTGCTAGATGTCGGCCTTTGCAAATATTAGTTATTCAAAAAGGCTAATTGTCTGTGGATGAAAAAATATAAGATACAATCCGAAAGGTTAACAAGCTTCGTAAAATCTATTGGGGAAAACATGATACTAATTACACAACTTGACAAATACAAAATAATCACACAACTTTTGAAATAGATATTTGCCGATGAAACGAAAACATAGCAATTCAGTTGTGGACGGAAAGAAGAATGAACCAAAGTTAACGTACAAGAGCTTTCCATTGCAGCTAAAGTATTTTGGAAAATGATACTCAGCCTTGATTTTAACAATTACTGCTGATATTCAAGATCTTCTTAAGAAGTCCATACTTATTTCATTGCACCTTATCGGTGCTTGTTGATTCTGGATCCTTCTACGGAAAGCGACAATGACAATTTGAACATGCCATGGACAGTCGCGTTCTCATCTCGTAACATAATCATAGGTACCCGACCCTTACATATACACAAACATCCACAAATATACAGCAGTTATTCGTGGTCATAACCCATAACATAGCAATTGCAAGTTTCATTTTGAGTATTACATATTCAAGTAAAGAACTAAATATTTCTTACATGGGTCATATTTCAAGAAGACTACTTGAGAAATTTAGCCCAACAGAATCAGGTACCTAATAATAATATACAGTTACCGTTCTCTAAAATGGGTGTCTTTATTCCAAGAAACGTTGTGAATGGTTACCATACGTTCTATTATGAATATTCTCCAATAAAACTATAAAATGTTGTTTGCCAGCCCTTGACCATTGATAAGATTATACCAGAACGTCCAAGAAGTGGAAATCAGAATAGCCAGACAATGGTATATGTTTCATTACCCAGACGTGATACCTATCAAGAAAGGTTTCCTTTCCGCAAATTGCTTGCAGCAGACGGGAATAAAATGGCCGACAGATTCTTAAATGACAGTAATACAATGGAAACCAAATACTCTCAAAATGATTATTGCCCAAACACTCCATTATGGTTCAATAAAGTTTTGAAATGCTTTGCAAACTATTAATCCTTACGATAAAATATATCTACCGGGAACGAAACATTACAAGAAGGGTAGGGGTTATTTGCAGCAATGCTAATCATTACACTTAATTAAGTGCGGATGAATCAAGTCATTGTGCCGCTCACTGCACAGAGTAATGTTCATATGTAGCAGAGAAAAGGTTTGTTTAAATACAGTTTTCATTTATATAGAAATTGACATATATGCGACTCTTTGAGATAGTTTAAACACACATCAAAAGCTACGACACTATTTGATTATCATGATATTAGTATAATATTTTAATGGTAAAGCTTATACAAAGCAAATATATTCGACAAGAAAATAATCTGTTGAAAATATGTGGGTAGGGTAAGATATCGTTTGATTATTTCATAACATTAATTCTTTTATTTACTGTAAGGATAACATGGTGTAACAGCCATATTTCATATCTTGTAACTGGATGGTAATATTTAAATGAAATTTGGTCACTTTAAAGACATTCAAAATTAAAAACTTTTCACCGAGAAATTTTTCAAATTTTATCATTTTTTGGGGAGATAATCGGTATTGAAGTTAACATTGATGCCTATGGGAAATATATAATTTCTTTGATTATGAGAATCTGAACGTGAGTTTCGAGAATTTTTTTCGATAGAAAGCTGCATTATGTGATTCTGATACAAATGTAAAAAAGAAATCTAAAATTCCCCGTAGGGAAAAGGAGAAATTCATTTTTTTCTAGTTTTCAGGGGAGATAACTCATGAAAAAACAAAATTATCGGGGGAGGTAATATTAAGGAAATTTTTGAGAACTTCTGTCACTATATAACTTGTCAATATGCACCTTATTTCTATCGTTTGACATTTTTAAAGCTTACATTATCAAGTTGTATGTACGCTTATGGTGAAATTGAGGCCTATTACACCATGTTATCCTTAAAAGAAAAACGATTGCCAGTTTTTAGCTCACAGTGACAGAGGAGCTTTTGTGACAAACGTAATATGCAAGTGTGAAAAATCCTAATAATAACAATAACTTGGCCACCATTTGATGACGTCATAGGTCATCCAGTCGCGGAAGTCGGGCTGGCGATATATCTTCTTGTGACCTTCAGACGTTGTCTAACAGTTTGGTATATGTCGCCATTTATCTTTTTTCGATCGCAAGGGATTCCCTTACTGCATAAACTAGATGAATATGCAAATTATATTGCCCGAACAATCCCGTTAACGTAGCCTTGGGTCCATCTAAACAAAATATTCAAGGCCATATTTAGAGGTAAAAATAAATGGCTTTTTTTTTCTTCTCCAGTCTTTCTGTTGGCATTGGTGAATATTCAGATAACTTTCTATTACAGGAAAACGTTTTGAATGCAAGACAAAACCTCTTGTTCGAAGATTACAGTCACATTTTAAGATTTTATTGTAATGCAGAAAAGGTGATTTGTCCGCAGTCTAGTATGGATTGGTGTTTCAATAAGCTCGCAGTTACGTTTATAATGTTTTAGGTACCATTTATTTTGAGTCAATAACTTATTGAATTATAAGTAACTTGTTTGAACAATAAACCGTAAGAAGATTAGATGTCGCGTGCAAGGATAAGACTGTTGACTCTTTCAGTGTACGATCAAACATATCTGTCACGAAGGAACACCAGATTAAACATATTACAATTGACGTAGCCACGTGTATTGTGGTTTAATATGGGAAAGGTATCTTGATGTCCATGAAATATAAACGTAAAATGTAAGACAAGTAAGATGGTGCAGTATTTGAAAGAGCCACTTGTCATATTTAGAATCTTATCTTTGCAACTATTACTGTTACAAAAATATTTCTTACACATGTAACATCAAAGACACGTGATTGTTATTACTTAAAATACTAAAGGTGACAGAAAAACCAACCAGCAACTTTGAACAATAACAAATTTATTTATAGAAATAACAATACAAGTACCTTAAAAACGGCAAAGTCCAATCTTATATTCAAGAAAAGTCCAATTCCTATCCTGGTCAATTTTAAATCCAAACAGTAATAATTCCAAATTATTCACAAATCTGAACTGCATTTAATATGTCCAAACAATATAAATCCTGTTTTATTTGATTTTTAAATCCACAATGTTAATGTAAATCCGTCAAATGTTAAATGTCCAACTGGTAAGCTTTTAAGAAATACAGGACATTTTGTTCGATAAAATCTTACTTTAGGTTCTGCACTGTCTTCGGACAGCTCCCTATTTAAAATATCATGAAGGTTCCGGAACTTTCATGCATCACCAAGAATAAAAAAGAAGATTCAGAACAATGTTTATCTGTAGTGTGGTAAAACAGTGTGGAACACCATAGAATAAAAAAAAAGTGACACGAGGTCTCAAAACTGGGTCAGTAAACAGTTAGTTACCATTAAAGTAAAGCCTAAGGTTACATAACACACACGGCTTCCGTATTTGTTTGTTTGTTTGTTTTGGGTTTAACGCCGTTTTTCAACAGTATTTCAGTCATGTAACGGCGGGCAGTTAACCTAACCGTGTTCCTGGATTCTATACCAGTACAAACCTGTTCTCCGCAAGTAACTGCCAACTTCCACACATGAATTATCAGAGGTGGAGGACTAATGATTTCAGACAGAATGTCGTTTATCAAATAGTCACGGAGAACATACGCCCCGCCCGAGGATCGAACTCGCGACCCCGCGGTCCGTAGACCAACGCTCTTACCTACTGAGCTAAGCGGGCGGGCGCACGGCTTCCGTAATCAACGCAAACCTTTTGGGAAATTTTACAATCTTTATTAGATATCAAATCAATCTGAAATAGAAAATGTGGAAACTCCACAGGTCTCTCAATACCACAAAAACGAAAATTGTGCAGGCTCGGTTTGATTGAGACTGTTCATGGTCGGTAGTGGAAACCAATGCTTTTGCGCACACCCTCTAGACACGGGTTGAGAACTCGACATTTATGCTTGGTACAAGTACAAAAAAACAAATTAGAGATATCCGCAGATGTGTTCATACGGCGGGGCAATGATACATCTCTGTGACAAAATATATCAAAACCTAATTTAATGGAGACGTTATTTTCAAACTTCGTGAAATTCTCTGGCACAGCCAATTCAGACACTTCATGTTTAGTTCTTATACAGATGGTCTCTACGCCTTCCTATTTTTCTATGACGGGAAGGGAGGCAATTAGCCAAAGGACATGTTTTAAATTGTCCTCTGTCCGTTTTCACTGTGTCAGAGTGTGACTTTTTCTTTTGGGATTTTGATCGTGTGTTTTTATACCTCTTTGATCTATTAAACGGTATAAGGCCATCGTGACCCCCTTTTTAATTTTATCATTTATGGTAATAAGGATTACTGAATCATAGTTTATTATGTCAGCACCTCTTGAAAAAGAGATAGAGATAGAGATAGAGTTTAATTATTCAGGTAAAAAGACATTAAATAAAGTCTGGAAATTGATTTCTAAGTCCTTCAAATGACCAGAAATATTTTTTCAAATATTACATTTATGAAATTCTTTTTATATCATTTACTTAAGTTTAAACATTTTATCTAAAGCTGTTACCACAAATTATGACAACTCTTGCCTTAGGCAAATACTTACACTTAGATATTAGTTTACTTCCATTGTAATATTACACAAATTGAGCTGAAAATGAAAGGTGAAAATAACTTTTAACAAGCCGTAAATAAAATGAGATATCACTGAGTATGTTATAGGGAAGATACTACAGTTTTGCTTGTATCAGAATTTCACATTTTTGAACAGTTGTTGTAATACCTAACAGGAAGGAAAGTGCAAATATATTGATCTGTATTTCGTATGACTACATTTCAGGAATACATACAAGAGTACCCTGACAAATTTCGACAAGAAATTCAAAATCTCCAACAAGAAACTAAGCTGTTGATGTCACTTGGATTCAAATATGAATCGTTTTTCAGAAAGCATGAACTGCGCTGCATCAGGTGTAATCATTTCATATGCTGGTCCAATGATGTGAAAAAGTTTCGAGGTTCTTACCATGCTGTAATCGACGAGCGCTTATCGAATCGTGTAATTTTTGATAGAAGTGACTCTTCAAGATACAAGGATATTCAGATCGTTGGCAAGCTCTTTTGTAAAAGATGTGGAGAATCTCTGGGTGTGAAATGTTGTCACAGTTTGTTGGATTTTTCAGTGCTGAAAATTAGCCATTTTCTCATTGTCGATGAAAATGGCAGACAAATGACCTGCAAGAAATGGAGTTCAGCCCCTTTTCAAGTTGCCCCACTCAGTTCAAAAGATTCTAAGCAATGGTAAAAGCGAAAAAGAGAGATATGAAGCAGCATTAGAAATATTCGCTGCCTATTTTTATAATCACTTATCTGTGCACTTGTCCCCTATTTCAGTCCTATGATTGTCGAGCGTTACGGTTTAGTAGAATATTGAGTGCTGATGATCCCGTTTAGCATGCCTGTTAGAAAAAAAATGGTCGTATTGTGTTAGGCATTGTCTGACTATCAACATTTTATGTTCCCGGCTTTAAGTCAGTAAATGTAATAGTTACTACTTTCAAACGTTACATTATAACCAAAATGCTACTTTATACGTATTAGTATTTTATTTTGAGACAATAGTGCTAAGTTAAGTTTTAAGTCATAGAATATATTAGACACAGCTTACAAACTTTACAAAACGAATTTAAGTTCAACTACAATTTAGCTATACACATTGGATCAGTGGTACAAAGATCAAGATCATGGGGACTTGACAAAACTCCTGGTATTTGCTTCAATTCGGGCGTGTAAACTTGACATGAGAACGAAGCAACACTGGACGTGGATCCCTACGGTTTTGGGGATAAATAGGTCAAAGGTCAAAAGTGACCCGGAAACTAAATTGGTTTGATGATTTCTAATTAAATCTGTAAAAAGACCCTATAATAGCTGAAGAACCTTTTTTGGTGAAAGTAGCTCACAGAAATAAGTTTCTTGTTTTTAGTATATTCTCTTAAATTATTTTCCTTTAACATGATTAAATATTTCATTACGCTTTTATATGCTAGGCAACAAGTGAGCATTTAGTTGTCGCTTGGTCGTAGTCTAATAGTATAGGTGGATAATCCGGCGTTAGTCTTCCTTCGTGATGTGTCAGCAGTTCTAATCAAACAACTTCTCCTCTGGAATTGGAATAACTGGTCATAATTGTACTAAACTTGGACTATAGCATTCTGGCTTGGTCTTCTTTCAGATGTATTTAAATGGTTCCGCTTGGCCTTCCTTGGTGCCGTCAGAGGTAACTTCTCATAAACCATTTGATTGGTCTGCACTAAATTTGTTCTGTTGTATCCTTGAATGGACTTTTTCAATTCTATTTAAATGTTTCTGCTTGACAGAAGGTAGGGGCTGCCAGAGCTGAAATAGATTTTTTGAACGATTTCTTCTCTTGAACTTGATGGACCAGACAAAATTTATAGCATATATATAGTTGGACCTCTCATTGTTAAGCATTTTGAGGCCGTCACAGCACAAAATAGCAAAAATCATTAACTTTAATGAACTACTGAATTTATTGACCATACCTGGTCGTAAACATTGATCAGAATAGATCAAAGTCCTCCTCGTTGAGCAACTTAGGTGCATTTTGGGCCTCTTTTTAATTTTAAACTTATTCTATCAAGAAATTTCAAGAGGATGCTACATTTTCTTAAAATCATGTCAAACCATGTTGGAGGGGGATGGGGGAGCGTCCTTCGATAGCATTGCTTTCTTAGTTTGCAACGTGAAATGCATTAGAATGTACATACGTATTTATCTAAGTTTGAAGGCAATTTACAATCGCTTATTACCAAACATAATACTATTGTTACCTGCATTTTGTTTTATACTGATTGTATATATTATACGTAAATGTTCAGATCTTTAGCATTAGATATGATATAGTTGAGACATAATTATATTAGTTTGATGAGGCGGCATTTTTTTCTGTTTGTTTCACGAATGAAAGTTTTTACAGTCTCTTTATCCTTTATTATCTTTATTTGAAAATAATAATAATTACTTCACGCAAATTTGTTTTATTTCTACGTTTTGTTTATTGATATTGTTCTCTCGTATCCATTCCCCTTTACAAAAGACATTATCACAACCTGACGAAAGTATTTAGTATATCGGAACCACAGGCTCTGTATGAGCTATTTTGATGGTGCAGTGCCCTCCTTCCGTAGTGCGGCATTAGCTCTGTACTTAAAACGACTTTTACTTATGAACCACATGACGGATCTAACTTAGTAAAGCACACGTGATTGGCCGTGTTTCAAGCTTGTTGAAATAGTTCTACTTGGTAAACAAGGCTTAAAACTATTGGTGTCTCTTAAATGTGTTCATATTGTTTCACTTTACCCCTTTTAGGGGTCATAAGAACTGTAAATAGAACAACCTTCAACCGAATTTTCTTTATGAATTACTTGATGTATTTTTACCAAACTTTATTTGTAGTAATTTCATATGGACCTCCCTTCAGTTTGTTAAAATGATTTCGTTTATCCCCTCTTATAATGCAAGAAAACCGTGTATAAAAAAGAATTGTGCACTTTTTGTGCAAGCATTCAAGTTTCATTTAAGCCTAAGAAGCGGTTTGTGAAAATGCAAGAAGTCTGCCAAAATCCAACATGCTGCAATAATTCATAGCTTTATAAGAAAATGGCAAAAAGAGTATGTTGTCATGTAGAAACATTTTTCAATCGGTATAGAAGTGGATTATTAAACTATGCCTCGAAGATGGCCGTCAAAAATAATCTTTTTATATGAAAATGGCGAAACATTTGGTTTTACCACATAAGAGGGATGTAAACAAAAATGCATCAAAAACAAACAATTTGGCCAGCATTTATAAGATGGCTTGCACTATGAATGAATTCATGGTTTCACTACTAAATTTTTATTGTTTCTAACGTATACAGGAAATATTGTATATGTTGCCTGTACTGAAATACACATTATCTGATCTAATATTGCTTGTGCTGTTTAATTCATAACAGTTATGGATAAAAGATTATTCCCTTTGTTCAGTTGCAACACTTCTGAATGAAAGTTGTCCCCTACCCTTACTTGTTCAGTCATAAATTTAAAAAGAGAATATTAACTTTTAACGGTAAAATCAAGACCGAAAACTAAGAATTGGATTGTCAAATCCTTCAAATTACCCAATTAGTTTAACAGTTTATTTTATGAAGATATTTTTGTTATTACTGAAGGATTTTTAGATTATTATACATGTAATTGCACAGAACAACAACAGTTGCCGCAGATAGGAATATAGAGGGTACTTGTCAGGTCAATAATTATGCACCCTACCGTTACCAGCATATCATAACATGTTGTTATTGTTGTTGTTACGAAGCAATTGATTGTTATTATGCCAACAAGTGTAAACAGTTAAGGTTATAAAATATATTAATATATCTAATAATTATCGGTGTTTTAACTCGAAAACGGCGCACACTTTGTAAGAAAGCTGCATTTAATTATTGTTATCTACATGTATATTTGATGTTTATGTTAGCCATTATCATTGATGCACGCTGGTGTAATTTAACTTACGTTGTCACTAGCAGCTGCTTCTAGTATATCGTTGTCATTACTGTAAATTTCTATGTTTCGGCAAAAGTGTTATATAATTACGGCAATCCTATAGTACTAATCATTTTAAGAAAGCCATTTTTCTTTATGTAATAGTATTTTTCTATCAAAGTTTCATTCAGTTATAGCTTGAAGTGGTATTTTATATGGTTGGTTGACAGAGTTCGTCCGTACAAAAAATAATCGTTTCAGAACGTTAGTCGAGAGATTTTTGAACGTCGATCACTGGACAGCAACCAAGAGAACCGTCGAACAATTTCAGAACAAGTTTTTGTTCGTTTCTTAGACTTAGTATAAATAGGCATGGAAATGTTCGGCTGCAGTCAGTTTTACGATCAGCTTTCTAGCATGCGTTACTACTAAAGAACGGTAATTTACAAATTAAATGGTACTAAAGCAGTTTGACTTTCAATTTAGCTTATGGAAATAACGCTAGAACATTTTATGAATAATCTAGAATTTGATACGCATTTTGTGATACGTATTTTGTAATTTTTTAGTACTTAACACTGGTCACGGACTCAAACAAGATC